>NC_064829.1:31182135-31482135 GCF_024166365.1 Elephas maximus indicus
GGTCACAGTCTTGAAAGCTCTATGGAGTGCAGTTCTACTCTGCACACTTGGGGTCACCGTGAGCCAGAATCAACTCAATGGCAACTAATAACAATAACGACAAATGTAGGTGAAATTCTAAAACAGTGTGAGGTCAGTAAATGAGATTAGGTCCTGGAACCAGCCAGACTGTTGAGGTTTTAAGCCTGGTTCTTCCACTTACCGTCTTTGTTACCTCAGGCAAGGCCACCTATGCTATCTGTGCCTCAGTTGCTTCTTCAGCAAAGTAGAAATAATAATATTTCCCAGGGTTGTGATGAAGATTTCATGAGTTAATACATATAAAGCACTTAAAATGATGCCTAACACATAAGTACGTAATACATGCTCAGTAAAAGGTAGTTATAATAATAACAACAACAACATTGTCAGGTTATCATCGTGATTGATACTATTATTATTACTAGCCACCTTACAAATTCGCCAGCTCTTTTATATATCGTAACTACTTTAGTGAATCCAGGGTAGGTCATGAATCTATAGCCATAGAGAACAGACCAATGTTCTAGTCCATGTTCTCTGTTGTGATAAATGTTCTTCATTGTGATAAAGTTCCTGGCAGAAGGATTCCGTCCATCTTCGTCTTGTCAGGCCACTTGACGAAGATGCCAGAGTATCTTGCTTGATAAGCACAATGGCACAGGGATTGGCTTCTATGAGGAGAGAAGGTCTTAGTTCTTCCCTAGTTTTTTTTTTTTTTTAGTAGTAGGAAGATTATGTCTACAGAGTAGGATTGCTGGTGTGTTTAAATATTCCTGAAGGAAAGAGGAAAAAAACTGCCTAGATAGTTCTACCTGAAGTCATCCCAATCTGAAGAAAGCTACTTCCCTGTTCTGATCAAGTTCAGGAAAAATAAAAACGCTACTCTATATGCCAGAAATCCAGTCTTTGCAAACAAAGCAGAGGATACGAATACTGCTCATTGACCCTTCTGGAGGTGTTGGCCAATGGTAGGAAAACCTCCAAAATTGAAAGAGGCTATTGAGAGGAGTTAGATGTGGAGAAATGTGGATGGTTTCCAGGAGTTTACCTGGACCCATGGTCATTTCCTCCCACATCTTTGCACAGGGAGGTCTATACCCAACATTTTTTCTGAAACCCCCATTGCCTTGTGCCAATTTTGAGAACTGAACCCTTTACAGCGGCTGCCACTCAGCTTAAGAACTGCGCTCATTAATTAGGTAGAAAAACACACTCAAGGCGTGAGTCCTGCACTGGCCTGAGTGGATCACAGTCAAAGTTAGGGTTCCTCTTTGGAACAAAGTGGGACGCTAATCAGGATGGAATCTGTCTCAGACAAGTTTGTGCAGTTCAGCTTGAGGACTGGCTGAGGTTCGAGCTGCCTCTGATCTCATCTGACCCTTAGGTAGAGATGCACTTCTGTCTCCTATTTATCGTTTTCAGTGGGAACTGTGTGGGCAGCTTCCATTACACCAGGCCAAATTTAGACGAATAAAAAGGTCAACTAAGTAAGTATTGATTTTATATGTGTGCATAAATTAGAGCGTAGAGTCCTTTAGTCACTGCTAAAAATAAGCCTGCTATGGATTGGGGTGGGGAGGCAGAGGGCCTATATAATGAGGATAAAGCAATAGCTCTGGTGCTAAATCAGGACATTGGTTAACTGTTTCCTTACGGCTATCATATTAGTTCAAGACTTATATAAAAAAAATCAGCAAATGGAACATTTTGGATATCTGTGAGAGGATTGGCTAAGGCAAGCCAGAGCCATTCCTTCTCTTTAATCACAAAAATTATATTGGCCATAATCCTTTTAGCAACAAGCTTTTCTCAAGCAGAGGTGACTTATGAATGCTATTCTGAGGAAAACTAGTCAATATATTAGTTTTCTTTTAATTATGCAGCTGCAGCATCAAGTCATGCATGAGTTTTATGGGGCTTTGTGAATTTTCCATCAGTTCTGGGAAGGAAAGAATTTATGCATACACTGTGGAGCCATTTGCTTTGGTTGGAAAAGAGAAACCTTCCCCCTCAGCCTTAAAAGTGAAGAGCTTGTATTTGAGTGGGAAATTCCAGGAGTCTAACAATCAAATCAGCCAAGGCTGTTAATTAAAATTGATGAGCATTAAGCATTTATGTAAGGAGCCCTCGTGGCTCAGTGGTTAAGCTCTTGGCTGCTTACCGAAAGGTCAGTGGTTAGAATCCACCAACCTCTCTTCAGGAGAAATGTGTGCTTTCATAAAGATTTACAGCCTTGGAAATCAATGGGGCAGTTCTACTATGCCCTATATGGTGGCCAAGAGTTGGAATTGACATGACAGCAATGGTTTTTTGGGAAACATTTATATAATACTGTAAAATGTTGTACTGCTGGAAAATTGCCAGTTGCCTGACGTTTGCAACTGTTAACATGCTTACAAGGGGAAAAACATGGTGATGAGAGAGAATAATGTGATATCGAACATGCTACATTAGGGGTGAATATTGCTTTATGACCTTTAGAAGTAACTCTAGCTAAATTATGTTGTTGTTGTTAGGTGCTGTCAAGTCATTTCCAACTCATAGTGGCCCTATGTACAACAGAACAAAACACTGGCCGGTCCTGTGCCATCCTCACAATTGTTGCTATGCTTGAGCTCGTTGCTGCAGCCACTGTGTCAATCCATCTCATTAAGGGTCTTCCTCTTTTTTGCTCACCCTCTGCTTTATCAAGCATGATGTCCTTCTCCAGGAACTGGTCCCTCCTAATAACATGTCCAAAGTACTTGAGATGAAGTCTTACCATCCTTGTTTCTAAGGAGTAGTCTGGCTGTACTTCTTCCGAGACAGATTTGTTCATTCTTCCGGCAGTCCACGGTATATTCAATATTCTTCTCTAACACCATATATCAGATGCATCAGTTCTTCTTAGGTCTTCCTTATTCATCATCCAGCTGTTACATGCATATGAGGTGATTGAAAATACCATGGCTTGGGTCAGGCGCACCGTAGTCCTTCAAGGTGACTTCATTGCTTTTTAACACTTTGAAGAGGTCTTTTGCAGCAGATTTCCCCAATGCAACGCACCCTTTGATTTCTGGACTGCTGCTTCCATGATTGTGCATCCAAGTAAAATGAAATTCTTCACAAATTCAATATTTTCTCCATTTGTCAGGATGATGCTTCTTGGTCTAGTTGTGAGGATTTTTGTTTTCTTGATGTTGAGGTGTAGTCCACACTGAAGGCTGTAGTCTTTGATCTTCCTCAGTAAGTGATTCAAATCCTCTTCACTTTCTGCAAGCAAGGTTGTATCATCTGCATACCGCAGGTTGAGTCTTCCTCCAATCCTAATGCCCTGTTCTTCTTCATATAGTCAGCTTCTTGGATTATTTGCTCAGCATACAGATTGAATAAGCATGGTGAAAGGGCATAACCCTAATGCACACCTTTCCTGATTTAACCATGCAGTAACCACTTGTTCTGTCCAAACAAGCCTCAGGTTGCAATACTGAAGGATTCTATGGGCAAAATGGAGGCTCGGTGGTACAGTGCTTAAGAGCTTGGCTGCTAACCAAAAGGTTGGCAGTTCGAATACACCAACCGTTCCTTGGAAACCCTATGAGGCAGTTCTACTGTGTGCTATAGGGTCGTTATGAGTTGGAATTGACTTGATGGCAATGGGTTATGGGAAAAATATTGAACAATATAGGAAGCATCAAAAAAAGATGGAAGGAATACACAGAGTCACTGTACCAAAAAGAACTGGTAGACATTCAACCATTTCACGAGGTAGCATATCATCAAGAACCGATGGTATTGAAGGAAGAAGTCCAAGCTGCACTGGAGGCATTAGTGAAAAACAAGGCTCCAGGAATTGACAGAATAACAATCAAGGTACTTCAACAAATAGATGCAATGCTGGAAGTGCTCACCCCTCTATGCCAAGAAATTTGGAAGACTGTAATGGATTGAATTGTGTCCCTGAAAAATGTGTGTCAACTTGGTTAGGCTATGTGTGGTTGTCCTCCATTTTGTGATTTTCCTGTGTGTTGTGGATCATAATCTCTGCCTGTGGTTAAAAGGATTAGGGTGGGATTGTAGCACCACCCTCACCCAGGTCTCGTCCCTGATCCAATGTAAAGGGAGTTTCTCTGGTTTCCCTGGGGTGTGGCCTGCAGCACCTTTTGTCTCTCAAGAGATAAAAGGAAAGGGAAGCAAGCAGAGAATTGGGGACCTCATACCACCAAGAAAGCAGCACCAGGAGCAGAGCGTGGTCTTTGGACACAGGGTCCCTGCACCTGAGAAGCTTCTTGATCAGGGGAAGATTGAGGACAAGGACCTTCCTCCAGAGCTGACAGAGAGAGCTGACACACTGAATTTGGACTTGTAACGTGCTAGACTGTGAGAAAATAAATTTCTCTTTGTTAAAGCCATCCACTTGTGGTATTTCTGTTACAGCAGCACTAGATGACTAAGACAGAATTTGGTACTGAGAGAGAGTGGGTGCTGCTCAACAGAAACCTAAAATGTGGAAGCAGTTTTGAAACTGTGAATGGTTAGAGTTGTGACAGTGGCAGAGGACCAGGTAGCAGAGAAGCGGCAGCAGCAGAGAACCAGCAGCAGCAGAACCAGGAGACCAGCACAAGAGAGCACTGGAGCCGACCCACCACATAAAGCCAGAAAGCTAAGTGCTTGTGTGCAGGAGGCACTTATCGGTGGAGCTACCGAGCTTTGGAACACTTGGCCCAGCAGGGCAGATGCCGGCATGAGGCCCAAGGAGCCGAGAGGCCAAGAAACCATGAAACAGAAGCTGAAGGGACAACACAAGAAGCTGAGCTTCCTCAGTCTCAAAAGGTATGGCTATGACCTCAGGAGTTTCAAAGGGTGGAGCCATGGCCTCTCGTGTTTCTAAGGCTGGAGTTGCCACTCAGACGATTGAGGAGAATGGTGACCCAAAAGCTGAAGGAGCAGAGTTGTTGTCACAGTGGGCTTAGAAGGCGGAGTTGAAGCCCAGTGGCCAATACCTAGAGTCTGGAGGGCAGAGTTATTGTGTAAATTGTTTCAGATAATAGAGGATTATCTTCAAAGTTTTGAGGGCTAATGTAATGTATTCTGCTGACTTGCTTGTTGCCTGTTATGCCTTCTTTCCTTCCAGTTTCTCCCGTTTGTAATGGAAATGTCTGGCTTGTGTCTGTTCTGCCATTGTACCCTTGGAAGCAGATAACTTGTATCTTAAATTTCACAGATGAAGAGGAATTTTTAGATTTTAAACTTGGAATCAAGACTTTTGCTAAGATATGATGGGATGAATATGTTTTGCATGTTGCTAGAATGTGATCTTATGGGGCCAAAGGGTAGAATGTCATGGACTGAATTTTGTCCCCCCCAAAATATGTCAACTTTGTTAGGCCATGCTTCCCAGTATTCTGTGGTTGTCCACCATTTTGTGATTGTAATATTATGTTAAGAGGATTAGGGTGGGATTGTAATACCACCCTTACCCAGGTCAGATCCGTGATCCAAGGTAAAGGGGGTTTTCCATTCATCTCTCAAGAGATAAAAGAAAGGGAAGCAAGCAGAGAGTTGGGGACTTCATATCACCAAGAAAGCAGCACGAAGAGCAGAGCATGTCCTTTGGACATGGGCTCCCTGTGCCTGAGAAGCTACTTGACCATGGGAAGATTGAGGGCAAGGATTTTCCTTCAGAGCTGACAGAGAGAGAAAACCTTCCCCTGGAGCCGATGGCTTGAATTTGGATCTTTAGCCTACATTAGTGTGAAGAAATAAATTTCTCTTTGTTAAAACCATCCTCTTGTGATATTTCTGTTACGGCAGCACTAGATAACTAACACAGACAACTACCTCAACTGACTGGAAGAAATTCATATTTTGCCCATTCCAAAAAAAGGCAATCCAACAGAATGTGGCAATTATCGAGCAATAAAATTTTCTATCATTAATGTCACACATAAGTAACATTTTGCTGAAAATAATTCAAAAATGTTTGCAGCAGTAAATTGACAGGAACCTGCCAGAAACTCAAGCTGGATTCAGAAGAGGATGTGGAATGAGGGATATCATTGCTGATGTCACATGGATCTTGGCTGAAAGCAGATAATACCAGAAAGATGTTTACATGCATTTTATTGACTATGCAAAGATATTTGAGTGTGGATCGTAACAAATTATGGGTAACATTGTGAAGAATGGGAATTCCAGAACACTTAATTGTGCTCATGGGAAACCTGTATATAGACTAAGAAGAGGGCCTTTGAACAGAACAAGCTAAATTATACACCTATCTTAATTGTGTTTGGATGTAAGTAGTTTGAAGTTAATTTATGTATTACATGTACATCTTAAATTCTAGATTACAGTAATTCTTTCTCTTCTTGGTTAGCAGCTCCTGTAATGCTGAGAAGCAAAATGTCTTGTTGAAGCTTAACCTGATATTCTTCAGAGGCAGACTTAAAGAAGTCTTAAGGAAGACTTACTATACTCTGCCTGATTTAATGGGCCACAGTAATAGTTTCCAAAGTGAGGAAATGAGAAGTGGCATGCTGAGGAAGAGGGGTAGCTAAGTTGGAGGGGAATGGCCTATGATTAGGACATAGTAACCTCCAAAACTACCTGACCCCACATACAGGTTATCCAGGCTCCAGGACCACTCCCAATCTTAGATTGAGAGGGCTTGTTGACTCTGACCTTCAAGCTGAGCACCAAATCAACCTTGATACCTATTCATCTTGGTAAAGGGGCTCCTCCCATTGCAGAACATCCAGTCTCCACTTTGTACCTTAATCCTGGTACTTGGGTCTTTGTCTTGTTCCTTGCGGTTCTTAGTCTATTTAATGCCCTAGTCTTTTAGAACTGATATCTCACCCTAACCCAAGAGGTCTACAACTTTCCCCATTGCTTACATCCTGCTGTGGATATTGTCCACTTCTGGACTCTTCATGCTATCCTTTGATTGTCTGTTGGGACACCCTATACTTCTTTGGGTTGGCCATCTCCTCCATCTCTCTGCCTCATGCCACGTAATCTCCTGGACTAACTGGCTTATTCATCGTTATGCTTTTCCCAAACCACATATCCAATGTCTAGCAGAGTGTCTGGTTCAGAGTAGGCCTTCAGGAAATAACTGGGGAATGAACGAAAGCATTCTATTTGCTGACCAGAACTTCCTTCCAGTATTTGCTGACAACGTGCATCTTCTTGAAAACTCGCTATCGCAGGGGTTTCTAGACCTCTGCTCACCCCAGTTTTCCAAGTCTTTCTTGCTCTTCCAGGAGCTGGGATGCAACACCCAAAATCATGCATCTTAGGTAAATTAATGTCATTGGCAGGATGTGCCTTGACTGCCTTACTCTTCTTTCTAGCCTTTTTTGTTTACCTGCTTCTCTGATGTTTTCTCTATTGCCTCCTGGTTTTCCCTCAGAAATTTCATTTAATGAAATTAATTCATACCAAAGTACCGACGACTAACAATTTATGGCAGTCAGCCAGTAAATTTCAAGGTCTAGCCCTGGGTTGTAGTTAAAGGAGCCAAGAGGAAGTTCAGTCTTATGTATTGTAGGAATATTTTTAGAAATTGGGAATGTATAGCCTGGAGAAGAATCATCCTAAAAACTGGAGAAGAATCATCTTAGGAAGGCTATAACAGCTATTTTCAAGTATATATGCATGTCTGATGTATAAAAGGCAGAATATATCTATATTGTACAAACAAGAATTGATGATCTTTGACCCTGAGGGGGAGTCACTATAGTGTGACTAGAATTTAGACCCTAGCTCTCCTCTGGACTCAAAGGCAGGCCAGGACAGGGGTGGCAGGGAAAGTCTGGTGTGAGATTAAAGACACTGGTGGATGCCTAGTTCTTTTTTTTTTTTTTGACGTTAACAAACAGGAATTTATTCTCACAATTTAGGAGGCTAAAAGTCCAAATTTGGGATGCCAGCTCTAGGGGTAGACTGTCTCTGTCAGCTCTGGAGGAAGGTTCTTGTCATCGGTCTTCTCCTGAATCTAGGAGTTTCTCAGCACAGGGACCCAGGCCCAAAGCAAATGCTCTGCTCCTGGCTCTTCTTGGTGGTAGGAGGTGCCTGTCCACTCTGCTCCCTTCTGTCTTTTATATCTCAAAAGAGATAGATTCAAGATATGACCTAATCCTGTAGGTTGTGTCCTGCCTCATTAACATAACTGCCTCTAATCCTATCTCATTAACATCGTAGAGGTTAGAATTTACAACACATAGGTACTTACCTCAGATTACAAAATGGAGGAAAACCACACAATACTGGGAATCATGGCCTAGCCAAGTTGAAACACATTTTTTAGGGGGCATGATTCAATGCATAACATCTCCTTTGCCCTCAGGAGTAGGGTTCTAATCTTCAGTTTGAGTCTGAAATTTTGCCAGAGTTGGACTGTGTCTCCTCAGGCTGCTGGGAAGTACAGCTGAAAGGAGTTGCCATTTCAGAGCAGAGAGTTGGGACTACATTTCCCAGCCTTCTTTGCACCTGTGTGGCCATGTGACTCATTCCTGCCAATGTGAGTGAAGGTGATGTGTGATGTGTGCCCTTCCAGACCAATGTGATTAAGAAGCCCTCCCTACCCTTTCTCATCCTCCTTCCATGGTGATCTTGGAAGCCACAAGTTGAAGATATGAGGAACTTGAGGCTCAAATGAAAAGCCCCATCACTTTCACTGGACTGTTGCTGAGTGAGAAATAAATTTATATTGTGTTAAGCCATAGAGACTTCAGGGTTTATCTCTTATAATAGCTAGTACTGCCTTAATCAATGCACTGGTCTTGGGCTTTCAATTATTACCAACCATCTCACCAATAGAGGAGTCCTGGTAGTACAATGGTTAAGTGCTTGGTTGCTAATTGAAAGGTCTTCGAGAGAAAGACACAGCCTTGGAAACCCTATGTGGCAATTCCACTCTGTACTCTAGGATCGCCATGAGTCAGTATCGAGTTGATGGTAATGAGTTTCTTACCAATAGTCATTCTTGAGAATGTTGGGAAAGATCCTGGGCATCCGTAGAGCTCAGAAAGGAGTCCATTTAATTGAGAAAACCAGGCACTGGCCCGTCAGCATATAAAAGTATCTCCATCTCTTCACCTATACCCTGATGTAGAGTTATCACCATCTCTCTCTTTTTTTTTTTAATTTTTATTGTGCTTTAAGTGAAAGTTTACAAATCAAATCAGTCTCTCATACAAAAATTTATATACACCTTGCTATATACTCCTAATTGCTCTCCCCCTAATGAGAGAGCACACTCCTTCTCTCCACCCTGTATTTCTGTGTCCATTCAGCCAGCTTCTCTCCCCCTCTGCCTTCTCACCTCCCCTCCAGACAGGAGCTGCCCACATGGTCTCATGTGTCTACTTGATCCAAGAAGCTCACTCCTCCCCAGTATCATTTTCTATCTTATAGTCCAGTCCAATCCCTTTTTGAAGAGTTGGCTTTGGGAATGGTTCCTATTTTGGGCTAACAGAAGGTCTGCGGACCACGACCTCTGGGGTCCTTCTAGTCTCAGTCAGGCCATTAAGTCTGGTCTTTTTAGGAGATTTTGAGGTCTGCATCCTACTGCTCTCCTGCTCCCTCAGGGATTCTCTGTTGTGTTCCCTGTCAGGGCAGTCATCGGTTGTAGCTGGGCACCTTCTAGTTCTTCTGGTCTCAGGCTGATGTAGTCTCTGGATTATGTGGCCCTTTCTTCCTCTTGGGCTCAGAATTACCTTGTGTCTTTGGTGTTCTTCATTCTCCTTTGATCCAGGTAGGTTGAGATGAATTGATGCATCTTAGATGGCTGCTTGCTAGCATTTAAAACCCCAGACACCACTCTCCAAAGGGGGATGCAGAATATTTTCAAACAAATTTTATTATGCCAATTGACCTAGATGTCCCCTGAAACCATGATCCCCAAGCCCCCATCCCTGCTATGCTGGCCTTCAAAGTGTTTGGTTTATTCAGGAAACTTCTTTGCTTTTGGTTTAGTCCAGTTGTGCTGACCTCCCCTGTATTGTGTGTTGTCTTTTCCTTCACATAGAATAGTTCTTGTCTACAATCTAATTAGTGAATACCCTCCCCCTCTCCCTCCCCACTCTCGTAACCATCAAAGAACATTTTCTTCTCTGTTTAAACTATCTCTCAAGTTCTTATAATAGTGGTCTCATATAATGTTTGTCCTTTTGTAACTGACTAATTTCACTCAGCATAATGCCCTCCAGATTCCTCCATATTATGAAATGTTTCATGGATTCATCATTGCTCTTTATTGATGCATAGTCTTCCATTGTTTGAATATACCATAATTTATTTATCCATTCATCCATTGATGGGCACCTTGGTTGCTTCCATCTTTTTGCTATTGTAAACAGTGCTGCAGTGAACATGGGTGTGCATAGATCTGTTTGTTTGAAGGGTCTTATTTCTCTAGGATATATTCCAAGGAGTGGGATTGCAGGATTGTATGGTAGTTCTATTTCTAGCTTTTTAAGGAAATGCCAAATCCATATCCAAAGTGGTTATCCATTTTACATTCCCATCAACAGTGTATAAGTATTCCAATCTCTCTGCAACCTCTCCAACATCTATTATTTTGTATTTTTGGGGTTAATGCCAGCCTTGTTGAAGTGAGATGGAACATCATTGTAGTTTTGATTTGCATTTCTGTAATGGCTAATAATTGTGAGCACTTCCTCCTGTATCTGTTAGCAGCCTGAATGTCTTCTTTAGTGAAGTGTCTGTTCATATCCTTTGCCCATTTTTTAATTGCATTATTTGTCTTTTTGTTGTTGAGTTTTTGCAGTATCATGTAGATTTTAGAGATCAGACACTGATCAGAAATGTCATAGCTAAAAACTTTTTCCCAGTCTGTAGGTAATCTTTCTACTCTTTTGGTGAAGTCTTTGGATGAGCATAGGTGTTTGATTTTTAGGAGCTCCCAGTTATCTAGTTTTTCTTCTGCATTGTTAGTAATGTTTTGTGTACTGTTTATGTCATGTATTAGGGTTCCTAACGTTGTCCCTATTTTTTCTTCCATGATCTTTATCGTTTTCAATTTTATATTTAGGTCTTTGATCCATTTTGAGTTAGTTTTTGTGTGTGGTGTGAGGTATGGGTCTTGTTTCATTTTTTTTGCAAATGGATAATCAGTTATGCCAGCACCATTTGTTAAAAAGACTCTCTTTTCCCCATTTAACTGTTTTGGGGCCTTTGCCAAATATCATGGATTTATGTCTGGATTCTCAATTCTATTCCATTAGTCTATGTATCTGTTGTACCAGTACCAGTACCAGGCTGTTTTGACTACTGTGGTGGTGTAATAGGTTCTAAAATCAGGTAGAGTGAGGGCTCCCACTTTGTTCTACTTTTTCAGTAATGCCTTACTTATCCGGGGCCTCTTTCCCTTCCGTATGAAGTTGGTGATTTGTTTCTCCATCTCATTAGAAAATGTCATTAGAATTTGGTTTGGAATTGCATTGTATCTATAGGTTGCTTTTGGTAGAATAGACATTTTAACAATGTTACAATCCATGAACAAGGTATGTTTTTCACTTACGTAGGTCTCTTTTGGTTTCTTGCAGTAGGGTCTTATAGTTTTCTTTGTATAGGTCCATTATACCTCTGGTAAGATTTATTCCTAAGTATTTATCTTCTTGGTGGCTACTGTAAATGGTATTGGTTTGGTGATTTCCTCTTCAATGTTCTTTTTGTTGGTGTAGAGGAATCTAACTGATTTTTGGATGTTTATCTTGTATGCTGATAGTTTGCTGAACTCTTCCATTAGTTTCAGTAGTTTTCTGGAGGATTCTTTAGGGTTTTCTGTGTATAAGATCATGCCATCTGCAAATAGAGATACTTTTACTTCTTCCTTACCAACCTGGATGCCCTTTCTTTCTTTATCTTCCCTAATTGCTCTGGCTAGGACCTACTACACAATGTTGAATAAGAGTGGTGGTAAAGGGCATCCTTGTCTGGTTCCCGACCTCAAGAGGAATGCTTTCAGACTTTATCCATTTAGGATAATGTTGGCTGTTGGCTTTGTATAAATGCCGTTTATTATGTTGAGGAATTTTCCTTCTATTCCTATTTTGCTGAGAGTTTTTATCACGAATGGGTGTTGGACTTTGTCAAATGCCTTTTCTGCATCAATTGTTAAGATCATGTGGGTCTTGTCTTTGTTTTATTTACATGATGGATTACATTAATTGTTTTTCTAATGTTGAACCATCCTTGCATACCTGGTATGAATCCCACTGGGTCATGGTGAGTTATTTTTTTGATATATTGTTGAATTCTATTGGCTAGAATTTTGTTGAGGACTTTTGCATCTAAGTTCATGAGGGGTATAAGCCTGTAATTTTCTTTTCTTTCTTTTTGGTGTCTTTACCTGGTTTTGGTATCAGGGATATGGTGGCTTCATAGAATGCGTTTGGGAGCATTCCATCCTTTTCTTGGCTCTGAAATACCGTTAGTAGTAGTGATGTTGACTTTTCTCTGAAAGTTTGGTGTAGTGAAGCTGTCCAGGCCAGGGCTTTTTTTTTTTTTTAATTGTGAGTTTTTTTATTACTTTTTCAATCTCTTCTTTTGTTATGGGTTTATTTACTTGTTCTATCTCTGTGTTAGTTTAGATAGGTAGTGTGTTTCTAGAAATTCAACCATTTCTTCAAGACGTTCAAATTTTTAAGAGTACAATTTAGTTTTTTGTAGTACTCTGATACGATTATTTTAATTTCAGTTAGGTCTGTTGTAATATCACCCACCTAATTTCTTATTTGGGTTATTTGCTTCTTCTCCTGTTCTTCTTGTGTCAGTTTGGCCAATGGTTTATCAATTTTGTTAATTTTTTCAAAGAACCAGCTTTTGGTCTTGTTAAATCTTTCAATTGTTTTGCTGTTCTCTATTTCATTTAAAAAAAAAATTAACTCTGTTCTAATTTTTATTATTTGCTTTCTTCTGTTGCCTGAGGGTTTCTTTTGTTGCTCTCTTTCTATTTGTTCAAGTTGTAGGGATAATTCTTTGATTTTGGCCCTTTCTTCTTTTTGGATGTGTGCATTTATTGATATAAATTGACCTCTGAACACTGCTTTTGCTGAGTCCCAAAGGTTCTGTTAGGAAGTGTTTTCATTCTCATTGGATTCTATGAATTTCTTTATTCCATCCTTAATGTCGTCTCTAACCCAGCCTTTTTTGAGCAGGTTATTGCTCAGTTTCCAAGTGTTTGATTTCTTTTTCCTGCTTTTTCAGTTATTGATTTCTACTTTTATGGCCTTGTGGTCAGAGAAGATGCTTTGTGATATTTTGATGTTTTGGATTCTGCTAAGGCTTGCTTTATGACCTAATGTGTGGTCTATTCTAGAGAATGTTCCATGTGCGCTAGAAAAGACAGTATACTTGGCTGCTGTTGGGTGTAGTGTTCCATGTATGTCTATGAGGTCAAGTTGCTTGATTGTGGCATTTAAATCTTCCGTGTCTTTATTCACCCTTTTCCTGGATGTTCTGTCCTTCAGCAAAAGTGGCATGTTGAAGTCTCCTATTATAATTGTGGAGCTGTCAATGCTACTTTTCAATGCTGTTAGAGTTTGTTTTATGTATCTTGCAGCCCTGTCATTGGGTGCATAAATATTTAATATCGTTATATCCTCCTGGTGTATTGTCCCTTTAATCATTATATAGTGTCCTTCCTTATCGTTCGTGGTGAATTTAATCTGAAATCTATTTTTTCAGAAATTAGTATTGCCACTCCTGTTCTTTTTTGATTATTGTTTGCTTGATATATTTTTTTCCATCCTTTGGCACTGGTTTTTTTTTTTTGAGTTTTAGTTTGTGTCTCTAAGTCTGAGGTGTGTCAGGTGTGTCTCTCGTAGGCAGCATATAGACGGATTGTGTTTTTAAATCCTTTCCGCCACTCTCTGTCTCTTTCTTGGTGCATTTAAGCCATTTACATTCCACATGTTTATGGATAGGTATGAATTTAGTGCTATCATTTTGATGTCTTTTTTTCTGTGTTGTTGATAGTTTCTTTTTCCTACTTAATTTTTTGTGCTGAGTAGTTTATATATTGTCTTTTCCTCTTATTCATTGTTGTTGATTTTGTTTCTGCTGTCTCTATTTTTTTCTTGTATTTTATTTTGATGAGTAAGATTGTTGGTCTCCTTTGTGGTTACCTTAAGATTTATCCCTATTTTTCTAAGTTTAAACCTAACTTTTATTTCTTTATATCACCTTGTCTTCCTCTCCATATGGAAGATCTATGACTACATTTCTAAGGCCCTCTTTATTGTTTTAATGTTGCCTTCTTTTACATAGTGACCTCACTGTTCCCCTGTTTTGAGCATTTTTTTTATCTTGATTTATTTTTGTGATTCCCCTGTCTGGGCTGACATCTGATTGTTCTGTCCAGAGTTCTAGTCTTGGGTTGATATTTGATACTGTTGATTTTCTAACTAGAGAAGTCCCTTTTTTATTTCTTGTAGTTTTGGTTTGGTTTTTCCGAATTCCGTAAACTTCTGTTTATCTGGAAATGTCCTAATTTCACCTTCATATTTGAGAGACACTTTTGATGGACATATGATTCTTGGCTGGCAATTCTTTTCCTTTAATGCTTTATATAAGTCATCCCATTGGCTTCTTGCCTGCATGGTTTCTGCTGAGTAATCCGAGCTTATTTTTATTGACTCCCCTTTAGGTGACTTTTCATTTATCCCTAGCTGCTCTTAAGCTTTTGCTCTTAAAATTCTCTCTTTAACTTTGGTTTTGGCAAGTTTAATTAGAATGTGTCTTGGTAACTTTCTTTTAACATCTACCTTATGTGGAGGTCAATGAGTATCTTGGATACATATCTTCTCATCTTTCATGATATCAGGGAAATTTTTTACCAACAAATCTTCAACAATTCTCTCTGTATTTTCTGTTATCCCTCCCTGTTCAGGTAGTCCAATCACTCGTAGGTTGTTTCTCTTGATAGAGTCCCACATGATTCTTAAGGTTTCTTCATTTCTTTTGAATTCTTTTATCTCATTTTTCTTCAAATATATTGGTGCCAAGTGCTTTATCTTCAAGTTCACAACTTCTGCCTTCCACTTGCTCAATTCTGCTCCCCTGGCTTTTTATCAAGTTGTCTAATTCTGTAATTTTATTGTTAATCTTCTGAATTTCTGATTGCTATCTATGGATTTCTCTAGCTTATTAAATTTTTCATTATGTTTCTGAATAACCTTTTTAATTTCTTCAGCCGCTTTATCTGTGCATTCCTTGGCTTGTTCTGCCTATCACCTGATCTCCTTCTTGATGTCTTGAAGGTTCTGTGTATTAATCTTTTTTATTCTGCCTCTGGTAATTCCGGTAAGGCACTTTCATCCAGAAGATCTCTTGATTCTTTGTTTTGAGAGCTTGTTGAAGTGATCATGGTCTGCTTCTTTATGTGCTTTGATATTGACTGTTGTCTCTGAGCCATCTATAAGTTTTTGTATTGGTTTATTTTATGTTTTCTTACTGTACCCTAGCTTCTTGCTTTGTTTTGTTTTGATATGCCCAAAAAAGTTGCTTGAGTGAGCTAGCTTGATTATTTTTGCCTTTGAAGCTCTAACATCCTGTCATCAGGTGGCTAGAGCTGTTATCAGGTATATTAGTCTAGGAGTCCATTCACTTTTCTTGTATGGTTTCAGCTCAGGTGTCCACATTGTTCGTTATCAAGTGTGTGGTACAGGCTCTCTCCTACAGTCTTAGAGGGGCAGGGGTGTTTGGTATAGATACCAGTATCTTGTTGCCACAGTGGGTCACACTCTGAACAATGCAGGGGGCTGACAATCGTCCCCCGAGGAAAGTGCATCCCTGTTCCCTAGAGTACACAGGTGGATATGTTCTGCAGACAGACCATGGTCACCCAATGCTTTTGGCTGTAAGGACCGCGAGGTAGCACTTATCCTTGGACCGCTGTTGTGGGTGGCTGAGTGACCTAGGTGGAGCCATAGTCCTTATGCCCCTCATGTGGGTAGGTGAGGGCCTTGTTTAATAGGCATAGCAGTGTGAAACATCAAATACCCACCTCTCCACCACACAGCTTAAACAGTTGCAGTCTGCCAATAGGGGCCTATTCTCCTGAAATAGGCCCACGCAGATCCATGCAGGGGGAAAGGTATTCAAAGTTCATGGACCATTTATGCCTGGACAGGAGCTGCTTCGGTCCTGAGCTCCCCAGGTTAGTGGAGCTGGCAGATTATCTTTTCACCTGGTTGTGAATTTATTCCTTCTCCAAGGCCAGGAGAATGGCTCAGGACACTCTTCAGAGCCTGTCTCAAGCCCAGGGAAATCAACAGCCAGTGAAACCAGCTTGAGGGCTGGGGGTGTGGTAAAATATATGCAAGTACTTAGTTGGAAACCCTGGTGGCATACTGGTTAAGTGCTATGGCTGCAAACCAAAGGGTCGGCAGTTCAAATCCACCAGGTGCTCCTTGGAAACTCTGTGGGGCAGTTCTACTCTGTCCTGTAGGGTTGCTATGAGTCGGAATCTACTCAACGGAACTGGGTTTGGTTTTTGAAGTACTTAGCTTTTGCCAAGTGCACCGTTCTTCTCTGGTTCTGGAGGTGTGAGTAGGTTGTGCAGCTGGATTTTTCTCCCTGAGGAAACTGTTGCCAAACTCAACCACCAGCCTGCTGCACTCTCTTCTGGGAATGGTGTCTGAGGGTTCCTGGCAGTTCAGGTCCACCAACTCCTCTCTCTTTCTGAACTGTCTCTCCCTTCCCCCTGCCGCTCAGTCCATTTTCTCACTTTGCCTTTGATGTTCAGGGCTGCTAGCTTGTCATAAATGTAATTGTTTCACTTGTTTTTTCCAGTCTTTGTTGTAAGAGGGTTCACTGGAAGCATCTGACTACTCTGCGATCTTGTTCCCGCCTTTCTAGCCTATACTTTTGAGGGGAAGATTTTTAGGGAAGGGATAGAAGTTCTTGGAAGAGTTTATTTTTTATGGTTTTCCTGGAAGTTGTGGGTCAGGATGTAATGTCTGGAACTTCAGCAACAATCTCTCTCCAACCTGAGGTGAAGTCAAAACTGAAATACTGGACTCTTCATGATGAGTATCACCAAATGAACCAATCAATTCTGGAGCTGTCTACTTCTGGACCTTCTGGCTTTTGATATATTTCCTTATTTTTTAAAGTAATTTGAATCAGGTCTAATTATATTGAAGACAATGTCATCCTTACTGAAACATGAGAGTTTTTTTTTTTTTTTTTTTGACATATTTGAAAATGATGGGGGGAAAAAGTAAATCTGTAGTAAAAAAATCAAGTAAGACTTTTGAATTAGAATGATTCTAACCAAACCGTGGCAGGTCAGGCTTATGTTTTCTAGGAAAATTGTGCCATTATTTATTAATTTATTTATTTGTTCTCCCCTGTGGGAAAACCAGGAAAATATTCTAATTTTCATCTTGAAATTTATGTACCATAGCTGCAATATATGTCCCCAGTTGTTTTCCTCTAATTAGTGTTTAGGTTAAAATATAACTGAGTCAGGTGAAGCACCAAATGCAAAGCAGCCTATCGTGAAGACGTGGGTGCACACTCAGCACATGCTACTCACTGCCATTACCAGGGCCAGCTGGCTTCTCCACCACAGAGAGAGGGACTGGGTACCCACCTTAGAGATCCTGAAGAGAGAAAGACACTGCTGAATATTTTGAATCAGAAAATCAAATGAGAAAAAGTCTCTGCTAAGCCTTGTCTTTTAAGAATTTGGAGTGCTAATGAGATAACACATTTGAAGTACTTTGCAAATTAATGAGCTGGAGAAATGGAAAAAATGGTAGGGAGAGAAAAAATTCCAGGTTGTTCCTGGGATAGTAAAAGCAGTCCTGATTTAAACAAGTTCTATTGGATTATTTTTTTCTAGCTAATTACTCAGGTCAGGACTTATGGGGCTCCCTCTTTGACAAAGAGAATCAAATGCTTTATCTGAATTAACAGTGGACTACCAGGAAAGTAGATGGCTTAGCTCCTGAATCAGGAACAGAGAAGTTATTGGCTGCTAGTACATCTTCATACGCCTTTCACAATCCTGTTGCATCTTGTCTCATCTGATACAGTTTAATGCGATGTGACTAATGTAATTAGATGTGAGGTGCACTACGGCAACATGTCAAGTTGGAAAATTTGAAAAGAGAAATAGGTTTCCCTCTAAATCATGGTTGGGTTATTTCTGTCAGCCAGAAGGCCCCGTTTTCAGTGTGGCAAGTTTTCTATGTTGACCTTCTGGCCAAGGGCATATGTCAGGAGGCCTAGTCCTTCCCAAAGTGGGTAACATTGGGCACGTGAGCTGGTGCCTCAGGCACTGGCCCCCACCTGCCTTTCAGATCGACACAGTTCACTCCTTTACCACAACAAGGCCTTCACTCCAGAGGTATGCGCTACAAGGCTTTGATTGCTCAGAAAATTAAAGGCTGTCTGTCAATTTCACAAAGGTTTAGAAAAGGTATGCCTGAAGACTATTGGGGCTCCAAAGAAGGAATTTAGGGACTCGAGGTGTTGAACAAAGGCAATGTTATTCAAGTATGTGTACAATTTTCCAAAATGATAGCTAATATGGATTACGGTTTTTGGTACATTTGTTAAGCAGTCTGTCAAATCTCTTTATAGGCTCCAGCGTACATAGCAGGGTAGGTGATCTTCATGACCCTGTCTCATTAGCAAGCATGAGTTACGGGAAAGGACTCTGTGGCTTGGTTTAGTGGAGACATCCAGTCTCTTCTGCCCCAGGTGGGCCATAGAACTCTCTCTCTCTCTCTCCGTCTGCCCCACCCCCCTTCACTCCTACACATTTAAATTTATAGGATGTATGTAAGGCTCTAAGAGTCAAAGTGAAGCTCTAAGGCATTCTGACCACTACAATATCTTGATCAGTGGTCTATGAAACCTGATGTGTAAACAGATGAAGATAGGGTTGCTTGGTTTAAAGCAGGAGTAGGGATGGTGCCCAAGCCCTACTGATCACCCCCCTCCACCCCAGCCAGAGTATAGAATCAGAGAATACATACCTGTAAAAGTGGAAGATAATTTAACTTTTTCATGGTTCAGTTCTAGAAATGAGCTCACAGAAGATGAAAAAGAGTATCCTAAAGTCGCCTGATTGAACTTGGAGTAGAACTCAGCCCTCCCACTCTCTCGGTGCAGTGCTGACTTCACTGTGCTATGGACACCAAGAAGTCCCTGGGTTGTGGAAACAGTTAATGTGCTTGGATGCTAACCAAAAGTTTGATGGTTCAAGTCCACCCAGAGGTGTCTCAGAAGAAAGACCTGACAATCTACTTACAAAAGACCAGCCATTGAAAACCCTGTGGCAAACAGTCCTACTCTGACACACATGGGTCACCATGATTCAGAATCGACTTGAAGGCAAATGGATAGATACTGAAGCTCTCTTTTGCCTCCCCTTTCCTTGCAGATCGCTTTCACAGTGGGCACAGAAGGCTGCAGGACGGAGTCCATTCCTTTCTGTGGACCCATCCCCATCCTCACCCTCTCCTCACACTTGCATCTTCTCCATTGTGGGCACAGTTGCAGTGATGGAGGTGGACTAAACTTAGGATCAACAGATTCGCTTATGACTTCCTACAGAATTGTGAAGCAACTGAGGTCTGCCATCCGTTTTTGTTGACCTCCCATTTTGCATCAGTTTTTCTCTTTGGTATCTCCCCCCTCACCCTGTGCCCTCCCCCTGACCTTGCCTACCTTCCTCAAATCCTTCTTTCCTCAGGGCTGCCCCGTATATAGCCCTTTAGTTATCAGCCCTTTCATATCTTGGCCCTTCCCTGACCTTCGCCTTGCCCCCCTCCTTTTCACTACATTAAATTCTACTTTTCCCGTGTATCAATTTTTTGGACCCGATCCTTTGCTCAGTAATAAACAGCTAATATGAGAAACTAATCTGTTTTAATGTGTTACCCACTCACTAGCCACTGCTAGCAACTTAATGAGGTTTTGAGTTTTACTTGCCTCATCGCAGGTCCTCAATTCAATTACAAACTCTGTGAGGGGGAAGTACCATTTTCTATTTCTTCTTTAACGCCCACAGCAGCTAAATACTGCTGGACTAGAAATACTCTATAATGATGTTGTTGAATGAATTAAAGGATGGTGAAGTAAGTGGGTAGCCCTGAGTGGAGAGAAGATAAACAAATACTACGACAAAGTTGATTTTCAGGCAATGCCAGTAAAACGTGTTGGCAAGAGAATCTGGCGGGTCCTTTCTAAAGAGTAGTTTAAAAACACCAAGAAAGGATAAATTAACTCAGCCCAAACCTTCAATGAAGGTTGCCTTATAAAAACGACAGCAACTAAAACAGTAGTAATAAAAACAAAAATGCTACAAGTCAGCTATTTAGGCCTGGAAGTAGCTCCAAAAATCAAAGGATTGTGGTGGACCTCCTACTGTCTTCTGGGAAGAAGTTTGCTTTTAAAAGTCTGAAGCAAAAATACACACAAAATACATGTGTGATTAAAGCCCTCAGGTGCTGCAGAAACACATCAGCTGCAGGCACAGTAAATGTGAAATTCTAGGAAAAGAAGAGTCTAGAGCAGCACTGTCCAATAGTAGTTTCTGTGATGGAAATGTTCTACTCTGTACTGTTGAAGGCAGTAGTCACTAGGCACATGTGGCTATTGAGCACCAGAAATGTGGCTAGTATGACTGAGGAGCTGAATGCCGGGTCCTGCACCATCCTCACAACTCCTGTTATGCTTGAGCCCATTGTTGCAGCCACTGTATCAATTCATCTCATTGAGTGTCTTCCTTTTTTTCACTGACCATCTATTTATGAGGCATGATGTCCTTCTCTAGGGACTGATCCTTCCTGTTAACATTTCCAAAGTATATGAGAGGTAGTCTCACCATTCTAGCTTCTAAGGACCATTCTGGTTGTACTTGTTCCAAGACAGACTTACTCATTCTTTTGGCAGTCTTTGGTATATTCAATATTTTTTTTTACTAACACTGCAATTCAAAGGCATCAATTCTTCTTCAGTTTTTCTTATTCATTGTCCAGCTTTCACATGCATATGAGGTGATTGAAAACACCATGGCTTGGTTCAGGTGCGTCTTAGTCTTCAAAGTGACTTATTTGCTTTTGAACACTTCAAAGGGGTCTTTTGCAGCAGATTTGCCCAGTGGAATGTGTCTTTTGATTTCTTGACTGCTACTTCCATGGGTGTTGATTGTGGGTCCAAGTAAAATGAAATCTTCAAAACTTCAATCTTTTCTCCGTTTATCGTGATGTTGCATATTGGTTCAGTTGTGAGAATTTTAGTTTTCTTTATGTTGAGGTGTAATCCATACCAAAGGCTGTAGTCTTTGATATTCTTCAGTAAGTGCTTTAAGTCCTCTTCAAGTCTAGAATCACCAAGAGGAGTTTAAAACTCACCATGGACCAGTTAAATCAGACACTGTGGTAGAAGCCATAGGCATCGGAATCAGAGTTGTAGCCCACCAGTCTGTGGAAGGAGCGCCCTGTAGGCTTTTCCTCAGCAGCTTATAAATGTTGCAGTAAACATGCAATAAAGAAATGAAAAAGATTTTCCAATGGCACTTAAAAAAAAATGGAGAACTTAACATAAAAAAGCCACAAATATGCACATTTTTCTCACATAGAATACTTAAGATTTTATCTCTAAGAAGAGAGAAACACAGCTCTTGTATCTATTCTGTTTACCAGCTGGAATCAGAAAACATCTTAAGACACGAGAAGTGGCTAGTCTCTTAAAACAGAAGACTTGGCCTTGCTTTTGGGAGCTGTGGGTCTGAGTTTATGTGATGTTAGTGCCCAGGCAGCCAAGGAACCTTATTAGTTAGAGGAATACAGGGCAGTTCAGTCAGGGTGAAGCTGAACGCATTGAGTTTAATACCTGAGGATTTAAAAAGATTACAGAAAGATTGATAATTCCAGAGCCCTTGAAATAATTTGTGTGACCACCAAACCCAAAAATCCGGTGCTGTCGAGTTGATTCCGACTCATAGCGGCCCTATAGGACAGAGTAGAACTGCCCATAGAGTTTCCAAGGAGCACCTGGAAGATTCGAACTGCTGACCCTTTGGTTAGCAGCCATAGCACTTAACCAATATGCCACCAGGGTTTCATATGTGACCACAGGAGAAATGAATTTCCACACAAACCATGTGCTATGACATGTGTTCCAAATTGAATTATGAATTCCTTGGACACCTAAGACACTCATTAAATAAGCAGTAACTCTAGGCAGAGAAGAGCAAGAGTCCTCTTTTTTTTTTTTTTGGAGGTTGTAGAGATGTCCAGTGGTACTGCAGAAGAAAAGGGCTGGCAACCTGGTTCCATGAAGATTATGGCCAAGAAAACCCTACAGAACAGTTCTACTTTGTAACACTTGGGGTCACCATGAGTCAGAATTGACTTGATGGCAACTAACAACAACAACAACAGAGATGCCAAAGGGAAGGGTTGTCTAGAGGCTGTGCTTTTTATCTGAGAGGGCTTGGATCTGGGAATTTCCCAACTTCTTTTAGTCTATGACAATCCAAGCAAGCTTCAGAATGCTGTTCAAGGAACTTGTGGGACCCTTCTCTTGGTGGACTATATTTAGGAAAATAGGAAGCAAATATGATGGTTGAAGGAATCTCTGGGAGGTGCGAATGGTTAATGCATTCACTGCTAACTGAAAGGCTGGAAATTTGAGTCCACACAGAGGCACCTTGCAAGAAAGCCCTGGCAATCTACTTTTGAAAAATCACCCCATTGAAAACCTTACGGGGCACAGTTCTACTCTGACACACATGTGATCTCCATGAGTTGGAGTCAACTCCGCAGCAACTCCACAGTTTGGTTTTGGCTTTATGGTGGTTGAAAGTGATTCTCTTTCTGATTTTTTCCTTACTTGTTAATAAGAGCGTTGCCTTATGGTTTATGCTATAATTATTTAGCTTTTGTACTACAGTCTAATCTCCCAAAAGTGGCTTGTGTCAAGTGAGGGTTGGCAATGTTAGTTTCATAATGGACCAGAAATAGGCCTTCAGACAATGGAAGGAGTGAGATATGCCAAGTGGGGAAGGAGATCATGAAATAAACAACCTGTTTAGAGAAGGGAGGTCAAAAGGGACATTCATCCCAATAGGGGCTAAGTTCAACAACAAATATTTATTGAATAATTATAGGGTCCAGACGCTGTTCTAGATGCTGAGGGTATAGTGACGAACAAAACAGACATTCTTTTTGACTTCATGTTACTTATGTACAGATTAGACAGAGTGACACAGATGTTAAGCAAATAAGCATATAATAAAATAATATATATTGTAACGAACATCTATAAATTGCAATAAGGCCTATAAGATAGAAGTATAGAAAAGAGAAGGAGGAGAGGAGCTGGTCAATTTAGATTTTGGCTGAAAGGATTAGAAAAATGATGGTGGGTCTTATTTAACAAGCAGAAAGCCGTGCTCTTTGCCAAAGACTAAAGAGAAGGTCAAAGCTGAGAAAAGAGTTACAAGGCTGGGAGCGAAAGAACTTGCTGGTCAACACTGAAGCTCAAATCCAAGCAATAGTCATGGGCACAGCTGCAAACCTGATGACATTTAGATAAACCTGCCTAAGCCAAAAGAAGGCCAGTTCTCTTACCTTCCTCCTGCTGGGAACAACTGGTTTCCCTGGCCTTAGACTTTATCTTGGACTTTTATCTTGGGCTTCTTGTAAAAGGCTGGTTCCACTTATAGGTTTCAGGATAGCATCAAAGCCTACTGTCATTAGTGACCTATGCCCTCTCTATCCCTCCCAAGGCTTATTTCCTCTACAGACACCTCGGCTTTAAGCAAACGAATCTATTCACAGTTCAGTGAGTACCTCATGGACTTCTTGGCTCTTCACTTTTGTTCAAATGCCTTTTGTGCTTCTGTAGGTCCTATCAATGCTTTAAGACTCAGCGTAAATTTCAGCTCCTACAAGAAATCGTCCTGACCATCCACTCGTCTCTGTTTTTTGATTCATGTGTTAATATACCAGTCTAAGCACCATGGGGTATCAGAAACTCGTGTAATTGGTATATTGGGTAAGGAGCATTCGTGGGATATAAACAGAAAGTCATTTATGTTTTCTGTCACAGAGCCTGTCAACTTGTTCATTGATCTATTAATTAATTAGGTAATTAATTAATATTGGAAAAGAAAAACAATAAAGCAATAAATGTAAGTACAACATTTGTTATGTTAGGTCAAAATAAGTGCTAAGGAGAAAAATAAAGCAGGAAAGGAGGTTATAAAGTATCAGCACTTTTAGACTTGGTGGCCAGAGAAGGTCCCACTGAGAGGACCATTTGATGAAAGACCTGAGAGAAACGAGGATGGGAGCTAACAGACACCTGGGCACCCTGACAAAGGGAATAGCAACGCAAAGGATCTGAGGTGGGACTGTGCTGTGGTGAGGTGGCATAGGCACTTCCTGGGCTTGGTAGTATCTAAAGAGGCCCCTTCTCTCCCGGGGCGTTTTTAGGTGTTCTTAAGAGTTTTCCCCCTGTTCCCTTGATGTGAGGAACACATCTCTTCTAGGTGGCTTATGGCTCTTTCCTCAAACCCTGGGGGTCCCAGAGTTCACCTCCTTGTTGGGGTCACTTCAGCCCTCCAAGAAGCCCTCTTGGGCAGGCTCTAAAGGCCTCCTAATAGAGGTCTCTGGTACAGCCCCTGTTTGGTCTGTGGGAACCATTCCTCTTCTTATCTTTCAGCTTCTGAGAGCACAAGCAGGATGTCATGGGACCTGTCTCTTTACTCGCTCAGTGGCAGAGCACTATCCTGCCAGTCTCTGGTCTCTAGATTTTCCAGACATCACTCCAGTGGGTCCCCCATCTACTCCAATGGGTCCCTCCAAATAGAGGGACAAGCTAAGCTCATGGTGGTATGAGCAGTGTACCCTTTGCCCAGGATTGAGGTATGGGGCAGTGCCCCTCCACACCTTTCTTTTGAAGGGAAGGCAAGAAAAGTTGAGATTCTCTTAATCTGCATTTTTATTTTCTCAGCCTCTTCAACTTCTTTACTCAGCTGGATATGGGCAATCAACAAAGGATAACAAAAACGTTGTATAATTTTCTTTTCCAAGTCTTACTTGGTGGTCTCAAACCTCATTTTGTAATATGATATGTATTTGGGGAGGGGGCTCAGCTGAAACTGATACTTAAAGAGTAGCATTTAATGTTACAAGAGTATGTTTTGGTGCCCACAGTCTAAAGGAGGGTGGTGACAAGTACCTAGCTGTCGTGGATTGAATTGTGTTCCACAAAAAATATCTGTCAACTTCGCTAGGTCATGAGTCCCAGGACTGTATGATTGTCTACCATTTTGTCATCTGACTTGATTTCACTAGATGTTGTAAATCCTATCACTGTGATGTAATGAGATGGATTAGTGGCAGTTATATTGATGGGATCTACAAGATTACATAGTGTCTTAAGCCAATCTCTTTTGAGATAAAAAGAAGTAAGCAGAGAGACATGGGGACCTCATACCACCAAGAATGAAGAGCAGGAGTATGTGTCCTTTGGACCTGGGGTTCCTGCACTGAGAAGCTCCTCAACCAGGGGAAGATTGATGACAATGACCTTCCTCCAGAGCCGACAAAGAGAGAAAGCCTTCCCCTGGAGCTGATGCTCTGAATTTGACTTCTAGCCTATTGGACTATGAGAGAATAAAATTCTCTTTGTTAAAGCCATCCACTTGTGGTATTTCTATTATAGCAGCACTAGATGACTAAGACACTAAAAAAAAAAAAAAAAAGACACTAGCTAACTATAATACATGACTTCTCTGACCTTCAGCAATTACTACCTCAACCACTTGTGTGGCACTTAACATATATTGCTTTGGACTATTATTTATTTTAAATTAACATTTAATTATAAATTGATAATCAATAAATTATCCATATAAGTATTTAAAATATTACATATGGTGCTGAATCAATTTATACCCACTAGCAATATGTGAAGGAGTCCTGGTGGCACAATGGTTAACCTGGCTCCTAACTGAAAGGTCAGCAGTTCGAACCCACTAGTGGCTCCTTGGAAGAAAAGACCTAGAAATCTGCTCCCATAAAAATTAGAGCCTGGGAAACCCTAGCTCTACTCTGTCATATTAGGGTTGAGTCGGAATTGACTTGGTGGCACACAACAACAAGCAATACGTGAATATTTATTTTTTATGCAAGCTTTTCTTATTTAATTCTTTCTATACCGTCTTTATCTCCATTTTTTTAGTGTTCTATTCCCTCAGGTTCAACAATCACATCTTTTGTAAATATTCAATAATTCTAGCACATAAATCAATAATTCTAGCACATAGTAGGTGCTTAATAACTACGTGGTTGTGAGGATGATGTGCTTTCTGGATATACGAGACCTTATGACTAAGTAGGTGCAGAAGGTGAAATCACACTTTAACTCAATCGTGTCATGGAATTTTCTTTTGTGTGAAGTTGTGTATACATAATGTATAAAACGATTGTTACTACTCTATGCATTTTGGCCTTACATATTTGCTCCTTAGATATTTTCCTGAAATTAGTGCAGCCTGCCAACTGGTGGCACTGGTACTTTGGTCATGGCTGATGTTGGCACAGAAAAGTTCATCTTTGAGACTGATTTGAAGATGTTTATTCTACTTTTACTCACTTAATCTTACATCCCTTCATTAAAAACTTTATTTTAGTTTTAAGATCTGACATGTAAAGTGCATGGAAGTTGTCACTCCCATTTATACAATAAGGAAACAACAACAAATAAACTGAAAACAATAGCTTTTCTTGGACCCATCAGAGAACTGAGGTTTCAGAGCACCCTGAAATCTAAGCAGCTGAGATGTGCTTACCTGGAGCAGAAGATGCTGGAGCCATAAACTGGTAAAACCAATTACCAAGGAGGCAGGGCCAAGATGGCAGAGTAGTCAGACGCTTCCAGTAATCCCTGTCACGACAAAGACCCCCCCAAATAACAAGTGAAATGATTATATTCATAACAAGCTAGAAGCCCTGAATATCAAGGCAAAGTTAGAAAATGAACTGAGCAGCAGGGGGAGGGAGAGGCGGTTCAGAAGCAGAGAGGAGTTGCCAGACCTGAATTACGAGGAACCCTTAGGCACCATTCCCAGGAACAACTGCAGTGGGTTGGTGGTAGTGTTTGGCCACAGTTTCCCCAGGGAGAAACAGCCAGCTGCACAGCCTACTCACACCTCCAGAGCCAGAGAAGAACGGTAATCTCAGCAAAAGCTAAGTACTTGCGTATATTTTTCCCACGCTTCTAGCCCTCAAGCCAGCTTCAGTGGCTGTTGATTTTCCTGGGCCTGATATAGGGCCTGCTGAGCCCCTGAGCAATTCTCCTGGCCTTGGAAAAGGAATAAATTCACAATTGGAGGAAAAGATAATCTGCCAGCTCCACTAACCTGGGGAGCTCGGGACAGAAACGGCTCCTGTCCAGGCATAAACAGTCTGTGCATTTTGAATACCTTTCCCCCTTGCATGGACCTGTTTGGTTCTATTTCAGGAAAATAGGCCCTTGTTGGCAGACTGCAACTGTATAAGCTGTGTGGTGGAGAGGTGGGTATTTGATGTTTGACACTGTTTTGTCTATTAAACAGGATCCTCACCTACCCACATCAGAGGCCTAAGGACTGGTGGCTTCACTCAGGTCACTCAGCCACCCACAACAGGGGTCCAAGGATAACTGGTACCTCCCAGTCCTTAAACCAAAAGCATTGGGTTACCATGGTCTGTCTGCAGAACCCACCCACCTGTACACTCTAGGGAACAGGGACATGGTTTCCTCACAGACACTCGAGGGATGACTGTCAGCCCCCTGCCTTGTTCAGAGCATGACCCCCTGCTGCAGCCAGATACTGGTACCTACGCCAATCACCTTTGCCCCTTTAAAACTGTAGGACAGAGCCTGTACCACACACTTAATGACCAGCTACCTGGACACTTGAGCTGAATCCATAGAAGAAAAGTGAATGGACTCCTAGGCTGATATACCCAAAAACAGCTCTAACCATCTGGTGACAGGATGTTAGAGTTTCAAAGGCAAAAATAAGCTAGGTCACTCAAGCAACCCATTTGGGCATATCAAAACAAAACAAAGCAAGAAGCTAGGATACAGTAATCAAACATAAAATAAACTAATACAATAAATTATAGATGGCTTGGAGACAAGAGTCAATATCAAATCACATAAAGAAGCAGACCATGATGGCTTCAACAAGCTCTCAAAACAAAGAATCAAGGGATCTTCTGGATGAAGGTGCATTCCCGGAATTACTGGATGCAGAAGAAAAGATTAATGTACAGAACTCTTCAAGACATCAGGAATGAGATCAGGAAGGAGATCAGGCAATACCCAGAACAATCCAAGGAACACACAGATAATGCAGTTGAGGAAATTAAAAAGGTTATTCAAGAACATAATGAAAAATTCAATAAGCTGCAAAAACTCATAAAGAGACAGCAATCAGACAACTCAATAGAAACGCAGAAGAGCAGAATTGGTGAGATTCAAGTTAAAGCACTTGGCACCAATATATTTGAAGAAAAATCAGATAAAAGAATTTTAAAAAATGAAAAAAGCTTAAGAGTCATGTGGGACTCTATCAAGAGAAATAGCCTACGAGTGATTGGACTACCAGAACAGAGAGGAATAACAGAAAATACAGAGAGAATTGTTGAAGATTTGTTGGCAGAAAACTTCCCTGATTTCGTGAAAAATGAGAAGATATCTGTCCAAGATGCTAATCAAACTCCACGTAAGGTAGATGTTAAAAGAAAGTCACCAAGACATATTCTAATCAAACTTGCCAAAACCAAAGATAAAGAGAGAATTTTAAAAGCAGCTAGGTATAAACAAAAAGCCACCTACAAAGTAGAGTCAATAAGAATAAGATCCGACTACTAGGCAGAAACCACACAGGCAAGAAGGCAATGGGATGGCTTATATAAAGCATTGAGGGAAAAAAATTGCCAGCCAAGAATCATATATCCAGCAAAGCTGTCTCTCAAATGTTAAGGTGAAATTAGGACATTTCCAGATAAACAGAAGTTTAGGGAATTCATAAAAACCAAACCAGAACTAGAAGAAATACTAATGGGAGTTCTCTGGTAAGAATCTCAATAATATCAGATATCAACCCAAGACTAGAACACTGGATAGAGGAATCCTTGTCAGCCCAGACAGGGAAATCTCAGAAATAAATCAAGATAAAAAAACGCTCAAGACAGGGAAACAGGGGTGTTATTAAGTAAAAAAAGACAACAATGAAACAATAAAGAGAGACTAAGAAATGTAGTCATGGATCTTTCATATGGAGAGGAAGATGAGGCAATATAAAGAAATAAAAGTTAGGTTTAAACTTAGAAAAATAGCAGCAAATATTAAAGTAACCACAAGGGAGACTAACAACCCTACTCATCAAAATAAAATACAACAAAAAAATAGATATCCAGCAGAAACAAAATCAACAACAATGAATAAGAGGAAAAGACAATATATAAAGGTAATTTTTTTACTCAGCACAAAAAATTAAGTGGTAAAAGAAAGTATCAACAACACCAAAAAAAGACATCAAAATGACAGCACTAAACTCATAACTGTCCATAATTACAATGAATGTAAATGGACTAAATGCACCAATAAAGAGAGAGAGTCGCAGAATGGATTTAAAAAAAAAAAAAACACAGCCCATCTATATTCTGCCTACAAGAGACATATATTTCACTTAGAGACACAAACAAACTAAAACTCAAAGAATGGAAAAAAATGTATCGAGCCAACAAAAATCAAAAAAGAGCAGGAGTGGCAATATTAATTTCTGACAAAATAGACTTTAAATTTAAATCCACCACAAAGGATAAGGAAGGACACTGAAAATGATTAAAGGAACAATATAACAGGAGGATATAACAATATTAAATATTTATGCACCCATTGACAGGGCCACAATATAAATAAACAAACAGCATTGAAAAGTGAGATAGCTCCACAATAACAGTAGGAGACTTCAACACATCACTTTCGGTGAAGGACAGGACATCCAGAAAGAAGCTCAATAAAGACACAGATGATCTAAATGCCAAAATCAACCAACTTGACCTCATAGATAAATACAGAGCACTCCGACCAACAGCAGCTAAGTATACTTTCTTTTCCAATGCATATGGAACATTCTCTAGAATGGACCACATATTAGGTCATGAAGCAAGCCTTAGCAGAATCCAAAACATTGAAATATTACAAAGCATCTTCTCTGACCATAAGGCCGTAAAAGTAGATATCAATAACAGAAAAAGCAGGGAAAAGAAATCAAACACTTGGAAACCGAACAATACCCTGCTCAAAAAAGACTGGGTTGTAGAAGACTTTAAGAATGCAATAAAGAAATTCATAGGATCCAATGAGAATGAAAACACTTCCTATCAGAACTTTTGGGACACAGCGAAAGCAGTGCTCAGAGGTCAATTTATATCAATAAATGCACACATATAAAAAGGAGAAAGGGCCAAAATCAAAGAATTATTCCTACAACTTGAACAAATAGAAAGAGAGCAACAAAAGAAACCCACAGGCACCAGAAGTAAGCAAATAATAAAATTAGAGCAGAATTAAATGAAATAGAGAATAGAAAAACAATTGAAAGATTTAACAAGACCAAAAGCTGGTTCTTTGAAAAAGTTAACAAAATTGATAAACCATTGGCCGAACTGACAAAAGAAAAACAGGAGAGGAAGCAAATAACCCGAATAAGAAATGAGATGGGCGACATTACAACAGACCCGAATGAAATTAAAAGAATCATATCTGATTGCTATGAAAAATTGTACTCTAACAAATTTGAAAACCTAGAAAAAAATGAATGAATTTCTAGAAACACACTACCTACCTAAACTAACACAAGCAGAGGTAAAACAACTAAATAGACCCATAAAAAAGGAAGAGATTGAAAAGGTAATCAAAACACTCCCAATAAAAATGTGCCCTGGCCCAGACGGCTCACTGCAGAGTACTACCAAACTTTCAGAGAAGAGTTAACATCACTACTACTAATGGCATTTAAAAGCATAGAAAAGGATGGAATACTCCCAAACTCATTCTATGAATCCAGCATATCCCTGATACCAAAACCAGGTAAAGACACCACAAAAAAAGAAAATTACAGACCTATATCCCTCATGAACTTAGATGCAAAAATCCTTAACAAAATTTAACAACATATCAAAAAAATAGTTCCGCATGACCAAGTGGGATTCATACCAGGTATTCAGGGAAGGTTCAATATTCGAAGAACAATTAATGTAATCCGTTATATAAGTAAAACAAAAGCCAGGAACCACATGATCTTAGCAATTGATGCAGAAAAGGCATTTGACGAAGTTCAACATCCATTCATGATAAAAACTCTCAGCAAAATAGAAATAGAGGGAAAATTCATCAACATAATAAAGGACATTTATACAAAGCCAACAGCCAACATCATCCTAAATGTAGAGAGCCTGAAAGCATTCCCCTTGAGAATCAGGAACCAGACAAGAATGCCCTTTATCACCACGCTTATTCAACATTGTGCTGGACGTCCTAGTCAGAGCAATTAGGCTAGAAAAAGAAAGACAGGGTATGCAGATTGGTAAGGAAGAAGTAAAAGTATCTCTATTTGCAGATGACATGATCTTATACACAGAAAACCCTAAGAATCCTCAGGAAAACTATGGAAACTAGTAGGAGATTTCAGCAGAGTATCAGGATACAAGATAAACATACAAAAATCAGTTGGATTCCTCTACAGCAACAAAAAGAACATCAAAGAGGAAATCACCAAATCAATACCATTTACAGTAGCCCCCAAGAAGATAAAATATTTAGGAATAAATCTTACCAGAGATGTAAAAGACCTATACAAAGGAAACTACAAGACTCTACTGCAAAAAACCAAAAGAGACCTACATAAGTGGAAAAACGTACCTTTGTCATGGATAGAAAGACTTAACATTGTAAAAATGCCTACTCTACAAAAAGCCATCTACAGATAGAATTCAATCCCGATCCAAATTCTAACGACACTTTTTAATGAGATGGAGAAACAAATCACCAACTTCATACGGAAGGGAAAGAGGCCCCAGATAAGTAAAGCATTACTGAAAAAGAAGAACAAGGTGGGAGGCCTCGCTCTACCTGATTTTAGAAACTATTATACCACCACGGTAGTCAAAACAGCCTGGTACTGTTACAACAATAGATATATAGACCAACGGAACAGAATTGAGAATCCAGACATAACTCCATCCACATATGAGCAGCTGATATTTGAGAAAGGTCCGAAGTCAGTTAAATGGGGCAAAGATAATCTGTTTAACGAATAGTGCTAATATAATTGGATAAAAAATCCATCTTCAAAAAGATGAAACAAGACCCATACCTCACACCATGTGCAAAAACTAACTTAAAATGGATCAAAGGCCTAAATATAAAATCTAAAATGATAAAGATCCTGGAAGAAAAAATAGGGACAACGTTAGGAGCCCTGATACCTGGCATAAACTGTATACAAAACATTACTAACAATGCAGAAGAGAAACTGGGATAACTGGGACCATAGGCTCATCCAAAGACTTCACCAAGAGCGGAAAAAGATTACCTACAGACTGGGAAAAATTTTTAACTATGACATTTTTGATCAGTGTCTGATCTCTAAAATCTACATGATACTGCAAAAGCTCAACTACAAAAAGACAAATAACCCAATTAAAAAATGGGCAAAGGATTTGAACACACACTTCACTAAAGAAGACTTTCAGGTAGCTAGCAGGTACATGAGGAACTGCTCACAATCATTAGCCATTAGAGAAATGCAAATCAAAACTACAATGAGATTCCATCTCACTCCAAGAAGTCTGGCATTAATCCAAAAAACACAAAAGAATAAATGTTGGAGAGATTGTGGAGAGACTGGAACACTTATTCACTGCTGGTGGGAATGTAAAATGGTATAAGCACTTTGGAAATGGATTTGGCACTTCCTTAAAAAACTAGACATAGAACTACCATCCCAGTAAAAAAAACCCAGTGCCATCGAGTCAATGACTACCAAAGGATCCAGGAATTTCACTCCTTGGAATACATCCTAGAGAAATACGATCCTTTACGTGAACAAAAATTTGCATGCTCATGTTTATTGCAGCACTGTTTCCAATAGCAAAATGATGGAAGTAACCATGGTGCCCATCAATGGATAAATGGATAAATAAATTATGGTATAGTCACACAATGGAATACTATAAATCGATAAAGAACAATGATGAATCCATGAAACATTTCATAACACAAAGGAATCTGGAAGGCATTATGCTGAGTGAAATTAGTCAGTTGCAAAAGGACAAATATTGTATGAGACCACTATTATAAGGACTCAAAAAATAGTTTAAAAAGAGAAGAAAATATTCTTTGATGGTTACGAGAGTTGGGAGGGAGGGAGGAAGAGCGGTTTTCACTAACTAGATAGTAGATAAAAACTATTTTATGTGAAGGAAAAGACAACACACAATACATGAGAGGTCAGCACAACTGGACTAAACAAAAAGCAGTTTCCTGAATAAACTGCCTCGAAGACCAGCATAGCAGGGGAGGGGGTTTGGAGACCATGGTTTCAGGGGACATCTAAGTCAATTGGCATAATAAAATCTATCCTGCGTCCCACTTTGGAGAGTGGTGCCTGGGGTCTTACATGCTAGCAAGTGACCATCTAAGATGCATCAATTGGTCTCAACCCACCTGGATCAAGGGATAATGAAGAACACCAAGGACACAAGGTAATGATGAGCCCAAGAGACAGAAAAGGCCACATACACCAGAGACTACATCAGCCTGAGACCAGAAGAACTAGATGGTGCCTGGCTACAACCAATGACTGCCCTGACAGGGAACACAACAGAGAACCCTGAGGGAGCAGGAGAGCAGTGGGATGCAGACCTCAAATTCTCATAAAAAGACCAGACTTAATGGTCTGACTGAAACTAAGAAGGGCCCCAAAGGTCATGGTCCCCAGACTTTCTGGTAGCCCAAGGCAGGAACCATTGCCAAAGCCAATTATTCAGACAGGGATTAGGCTGGACTATAGGATAGAAAATGATACTAGTGAAGAGTGAGCTTCTTTGATCAAGTAGACACATGAGACTCTGTGGGCAGCTCCTGTCTGGAGATGAGAGGGCAGAGGTGGTCAAAAGCTGGCTGAATGGACACGAAAAGAGAGAGTGGAGGGAAGGATTGTGCTGCCTCATTGGGGGAGAGCAACTGGGAGTATATAGCAAAGTGTATATAAATTTTTATACGGGAGACTGACTTGATTTGTGAACTTTCACTTAAAGCACAACAATAATAATAATAAAAAAACCTAATTACCAATTATTGTAGAGTAGATTCCATCTCATAACGACCCAGAAGACAGTAGAAGTGCCCCGTAGAGTTTCCAAGGAACGCCTGGTGGATTTGAAATCTCAGCTTTTGGTTAACAGCCAAAGCACTTAACCACTATGCCATCAGGGTTTCCCAGAAACTGGTAGGAACACTTAAATGGTAATTTCGACAAATTGCTGGAAGCTGAATGTGGACTAGGGTGGGAAGGAAAAACTCCTGGGGACCACAGTCTTGGGGGGGTTCCTTTTCTTGTGCTTAACCTCCAAGGTCTCTACCAGGTTCTCACAGTAATATCTGAGAAACATCTCATGTGGCTATGGCAAGAAAAAGAGATGAATAATTATCGCAAAATACATCCAGAGCCTTCTCTATAACAAAGGCCTATTCTTCAGGCGAAAAGTCTTTACTAGAGCCTTATGGCAGGTATTGTTTTGGTTAGTTGCCATTGAGACTATTCCAACTCTTGGCAACCCCATGCGTGCAGAGTAGAACGGCTCCACAGCGTTTTCAAAACTGTGACCTTTCAGAATCAGATAGCTGGGCCAGTCTTCTGATGCCCCTCTGGGTGAGTTTGAATTGCCAAGGGTTAAGATGAGCACTTAACCCTTTGCATCACCCAGGAGGAAGAAAACTCTTCCCACTCCCGCACCCTCTAGCTTTACTGTCTCACCAAGGGGAGGAAAACAAATTCAACAGTGGTCAGCGCTTCAAGGAAATAGATTAGGTCCAGAAAACAGGGAAGGGAGTAGGGAACAGGGGGTAAAAAAACTGCATCACTGAAGAAATACACTTGTGAAGGTCACAACTTCAAGAAGCACTGACCAAAAACATTAAGACTTAATTGGAATATTATAAAATGCTTCCCCTTCCTACCTTTACCACCCCACCAACAGGGCTCCGTTATAATAACAGTGGATGACAGATAAAAGAGCTGCAAGACAATAACTGTCTCTGAGAAGGAGCATTTAGTGAAATATAAAATCAAGAGGGGAGACAAAAACAAGAACACTAGAGGAATTTGAAGCTCTGGTGCTTACAGCTATTACAAACATTAAACACAGCCGAATTCCTAGCCAGATTGCCATAAATTGTCACACTAAAGCCCTATATGAGGCATTGATGTTCAATGGTAGAATTCTCACCTTCCACGTGGGAGACTAGGTTTTAATTTTCAGCCAGTGTACCTCAGGTACAGCCACCACCCATCTGTCATTGGAGGACTGTGTGTTGTTGAATATGTTTTAGGCTAAGATAGATTAGGAAGAAAGGTGATCTCCTTCCAAAAATCAGCCAAGGAAAACCTTATGGATCACAGTGGTCTAATCGCAACTGATCATGGGTGTGATTGTTAAGGTTGTGTGTCAACTTGTCTGGGCCACAATTCTCTGTGGTTTGGCAGTTATGATGTATTTTGGTAGTTGTATAATGATGTAATCACTTCCATGATGAAATCTGATAAAATGTGATCATCTCCATTATGGGGTCTGCTGTGTAGCCAGTCAGTTAAAGGGAGTTTCCTTGGGAGTGTGGCCTGCATCCAATATAGGTGGACATTCTGACGAGGCTTTTGGGCTTATGCTCACTCTGGGTCCTGCAGCTAGCTCCTGTTCATCTGACCTTTGGATCTTGGGACTTGGGCTAGCAGCTTACCTGCCAGTCTTGGGATTCACTAGACTCCATAGCCTGTGAGCCAGAAGCCTGTTGTATGGCCTGCTGATCTTGGGTTCTCCAGCCCCTGCAGCCTGCCCCATGGACTTGGAGTCTCCACCCTCTACAACTTCGAGTGAAAACGACATGGGGGAGGAAGGAGAAGCAAGATCAACAGCCCAAGGGTGATTTCTATAAGGTGGGGGTCAGACATGCCTCTTCTCTGTGCTATTTTTATTAACTCTGACACCAACTCTCCCTCTCACAGCACACTCTACTTCTCTGCTGGGTTTGATAATTCATTGCAATGGCCATATAGAATTCACAGTCAATGCTCAAGTTTGTAGAGTTATTAGGGAAATAACAGGTTACAATTCAGGCTCAGGAACACTCAGAGATACAATTCATCCATCATGACAGCCTCTTCCCAGCTGTGCTTACAGGCACAACTCTCCCTGACCCTAAGCCTCTGCCCAAAGGAACTCAGCTTTCTTGCTCCACCATACCATTGCCTGCTGCTGGATCTCTGTTTCCAGGTCTCTGCGGCCTTAGGTGTTACAATTTTCTTTCTCTCTCTCTGCCTCCTAGTTCCAGGAGCTTCTCAGAGCAGGGATCCCGGGCTCAAAGGACACACTGGCTCCTGCTGTTCTTCCTTGGTGGTGGTGAGTTCCCCTCTCTTTCCCACATCTGGGGTAGTTAATTTCAAACCCAGCAAGAGGGCAAAACTGACCAGTTTCTTTGGTGGGCCACAATTATCCTATTACACAACCCCACCCAATCACTTGGGTGGGAGCTGTAAGACCATGGCTAGAAAGGCCACACAAAAGCAATCTAGGGCACCACACTGCATGAGGCATCTCAGTGATATATATCTCTATATACAGAGAGATGCTGGTTTTACTTCTCTAGAGAATGCAATAACACAATGGGGATGACACAGAACCAAGCAGAATTTCATTCTGTTCTGCCTGGGGTTGCCAAGGGTGGGGGGCTGACTTGATGGCAGCTGACAACAACAGTACAACATGGCTTGCTTTCAACAAAAAAGTTACAAGACATGCCAAAAGGCAAGAAAAAACACAATCTGAAGAGACAAAGAAAGCAACAGAACCAGGCTCTGATATATGACACAGATATTGGGGTTATTATACAGGGAATTTAAATAGCTGTCATTAATATGTTAAGGCTATAATGGAAAAAGTAGACAATATGCATATACAGATGGACCATGTAAGCAGAGAAACAGCAACTCTAAGAAAGCATCCAAAGGAAATTCTGGAAATCAAAAACACTGTAACGGAAACGAAGAATACCTTTAATGGACGCATCAGTAGACTTAACATAGCCAAGGAAAGAATCAGTGAGTTTGAAGATAATGAAGGGCAAAGGAAAAAGTAATGGATAAAACAGAACAGAGCATCCAAGAACTTTTAGGCAATTTCAAAAGGTGTAACATACCAAGGAGTAGAAAGGAAAATTGGAGCAGAAAAATATTTGAAGTAATAATGGCTGAGAGCTTTCCAAAATTAATGACAGACACCAAACCACAGATCCAGGAAGCTCAGAGGACACCAAGCAGGATTAAAGGAAAAAAAAAAAATATATATATATATATATATATATATATATGGCCTTGGTGGCACAGTAGTTAAGAGCTACGGCTCCTAACCAAAAGGTCAGCAATTTGAATCCACCAGCTGCTCCTTGGAAACCCTATGGGGCAGTTCTACTCTGTCCTATAGGGTTACTATGAGTCGAAATCAACTCGACTGCAAGGGGTTTGGCTGGAAACTCTACGGGGCAGCTCTACTCTGTCCTGTAGGGTCGCTATAAGTCAGAATTGACTCGACAGCAGTGGGTTTGGGGTTTTTTTATATAAAACTTGTTGCTGTTTAGTTGATTCTGACTTATAGCAACCCTACAGAACATAAGACATGGATTGTATCTTAGAACCAAACTCGTTGCCGTGCAGTTGATTCTGACTCAAAGCAACCATATAGGACAGAGTAGACCTGCCCTATACAGTTTCCAAGGAGAAGCTGATGGATTCAAACTGCTGACCTTTTGGTTAACAGCCGAGTCCTCAACCACGGCACCACCAGGGCTCCATGTATATATATGCCTAGAAAAAAAAAAGCAACCCACATGTCATGGATTGAATTATGTGCCTTCGAAAATGTGTGTATCGACTTGGTTAGGCCATGATTCCCAGTATTGTGTCGTTGTCCTCCATTTTGTGATTGTAATTTTATATTGAGAGGATTAGGGTGGGATCGTAACACCATCCTTATTCAGGTCACCTCCCTGATCCAATGTAAAGGGAGTTTTTTCTGGGGTGTGGCCTGCACTGCCTTTTTTATCTCTCAAGAGATAAAAGGAAAGGGAAGCAAGCAGAGAGTTGGGAACCTCATATCACCAAGATAGCAGAGCTGGGAGCAGAGCACATCCTTTGGACCTGAGGTTCCTGGGCTGAGATGCTCCCAAAGCAAGGGAAAACTGATGACAAGGACCTTCCTCCAGAGCCAACAGAGAGAGAAAGCCTTCTTCTGGAGCTGGTGCCCTGAATTTGGACTTATAACCTACTGGACTGTGAGAGAATACATTTCTCTTTGTTAAAGCCATCCACTTGTGGTATTTCTGTTATAGCAGCCTAGACAACCAAGACATGATGCCTAGGCATATTATATTCAAGCTGCAGAGAACCAAAGACAAAGAGAAAATCTTGAAAGAAATGAGAAGTAAAAACAAAAAACAAACAAAAAAAATCTTACCCATAAAGGAAGAAAGATAAGAAATATGGCAGACTTCTCATCGGAAATCATGCAAATAAGAATAGAGTAGAATGAAAAATGTAAAGTGTTGAAAGAAACAAACCACCAAATCTAGAATTCTATATCTGAAAGATTTATCCTTCACAAGTGAAGGAGAAATGAAGACTTTGCCAGACAAACAAAAATCTGAGGGAGTTCATTACCAGCCAGCCTGGCCTGTAAGAAATATTAAAAGAATTTCTTTGGGCTAAAAGAAAACAATATAGGTCAGAAACATGGATCTACATAAAGACAGAAGAGCATCAGAGAAGGAATAAAGGAATATCCCCTGGTGAAGAGAAGCACATCTGTCTATCTTGGTATAACGAGTACATATCTGAATCCTGAATGATGGTTCTACTTGTCAAGGGAACAGCATAGAGTTTTGTATTCCTGCAATCTGGACTACACAATGGATTTTGTTTCTTGTAGGCTTTTAAATAGTGAATAGAAAGTTGGGAACTGGTACAAAAATATTGAATTTGCAATTTAGGAGAGCTATGAATTTTACCTATACCTGTGTACGTATATTGCACATGCAAATGTGTGGATTATATTAGGGACAGAAGACATGGAACGAGTAAAGGATTCACTTAGTAGAAGGCACAATTTCAAAGAGAAAATGCTGTAGTAAAAACTTCAATATAAAAAAAAACTCATTTTATTAAACAATATTACCAAGTATTAAAGTTAAAGATTTTACATAGCACCTTTTAAGGAGAAAAAAATCTCAGGTGAAGATTTGGTATACGCATATTTTGAGATCCTTCTCTGTGCTAATGGATATTTGCAGCAGTTTTTTCTCCTTTTGAGTCATGCCACATCAGCAAATGAAGGTCGTGGAAATTCTACTTCATCCATATCATTAAGGATGACTCTACTTTGAGGAGGCAGTTCTTCCCCAGTCGTATTTTGAGTGCCTTGCAACCTGAGGGGTTCCTCTTCCAGCACTATATCAGGCAATGTTCCAGCTCGACAGCACCTAACAACAACAACAACAACAATCTATGTGTTAGGTGACAGAGATACCAAGGTGATTTAGCTGTGATTAACGTAAAAAACTAATTGTATAGAGGTGCCATTTGGTATCATGTAATAACTATTAATATTTTCAGATGCAGCTTAATCCACACCCTGCTGTATTGCTACAGCATATTAAATTATGCATTTCTTGATGAGAGGGCAAAATAATTTATCTAGATAGCTACACTCTTGGCACAGTGCCTACCACATCATAGGTGCAAAATTAAGTTTGGTTAAATGGAACCATACAGGGTAAGCAAACTGTCACCTGCAGCCAATGGGGCCTGGGAGCCAAATCCAGCTCTGTGCCTGTTTTAGTAGGGCTCTATCCTATAGGGTCGCTATAAATTGGAATTGACTTGATGACAATTGTTTTTTTTGGTTTTGGTTTGGAGTTGAGAACGGTTTGTGTACTTTTAATGTGCTATAACGCACATTTCTGCAGTACGAAATTGATCAAACATGCACTCAATATGCATTGATAATTACTGGTGATTGCAATGCTCAAGCTGGAAACAAAGAAGAATTGGTAGTTGGACAATATGGCCTTGACAATAGAAACGATGTCAGAGATTGTATGATAGAATTTTGTAAGACTAATGACTTCTTCCTTGCAAATATCTTTTGTCAACAACATAAACGGTGACTGTACATGCGGACCTTCCAGGTGGAATATACAAGAATCAAATATAAATCAAAATACCAAACCAAACTCATTGCTGTTGAGTGGATTCCAACTCATAGCAACCCTATAGGACACGGTAGAACTACCTCATGGGGTTTCCAAGGAGAAGCTTGTGGCTTTGAACTGCTGACCTTTTGGTTAGCAACCTAGCTCTTAACCACTGCGCCACCAAATTGACTACATCTGTGGAATGAGACAATAGAAAAGCTCAATATCATCAGTCAGAACAAGGTCAGACAGGGGCCAACTGCAGAACAGACCATCAATAGCTCATATGCAAGCTGAAGCTGAAGTTGAAGAAAATTAGAACAAGTCCAGGAGAGCCAAAGTATGACCTTGAGTATAATCCCACCTAAATTTAGAGACCATCTCAAGAGCAGATTTGATGCATCGAACACTAATGATCAAAGACCAGACGAATTGTGAAATGACACCAAGGACATCATATATGAAGAAAGCAAGAGGTCATTAAAAGACAATAAAGATGAAAATGGATGTCAGAAAAGACCTGAAACTTGCTCTTGAATGTAGAGTAGCTAAATCGAAAAGAAGAAATGATGAAGTAAAAGAGCCAAACAGATTTCAAAGGTCGACTCAGGAAGAAAAAGTCAAGTATTGTAATGAAATGTGCAAAACTCTGGAGTTAGAAAACCAAATGGAAAAACAAGCTCAGCATTCCCCAAGCTGAAAGAACTGAAGAAAAAGTTCAAGCCCTGAGTTGCAGTATTGAAGGATTCTGTGATCAAAATATTGAACAACACAGGAAGCATGAAAACAAGATGGAAGGAATACACGGAGTCAGTATACCAAAAAGAATCGGTCAACACTAAATCGTTTCGGGAGGTAGCTTATGATCAAGAACCGACAGTATTGAAGGAAGAAGTCCAAGCTGTACTGAAGGCATTGGCAGAAAACAAGGCTCCAGGAATTGATGGAATACCAACTGAGATGTTTCAACAAATGGATGTAGCGCTGGAAGCACTCACTTTTCTACGCCAAGAAATATGGAAGAGAGTTACTTGGCCAACTGACTGGAAGAGATCCATATTTGTACTCATTCCAAAGAAAGATGATCCAAAAGAATGTGGAATTATCAAACAAAATCATTAATATCTCATGCAAGTAAAATTTTGCTGAAGATCATTCAAAAGGAGCTGCGGCTATATATTGACAGGGATCTGCCAGAAGTTCAAGCCAGTTTCAGAAGAGGACGTGGAACTATCATTGCTGATGTCAGATGGATCCTGCCTGAAAGCAGAAAATACCAGAAAGATGTTTACCTGTGTTTTATTGACTATGAAAAGGCAGTCAACTGTATGGATCCTGACAGATTATGTATAACATTGTGAAGAATGGGAATTCCAGAACATTTAATTGTGCTCATTGGGAACCTGTACTTAGACAAAGAGGCAGTCATTCGACTAGAACAAGAGGATATTGTGTGGTTTAAAGTCAGAAGAGGTGTGCGTCAGGGTAGTATCCTTTCACCAAACTTATTCAATCTGTATACTGAGCAAATAATCTGAGAAACTGCACTATATGAAGAAGAACGGGGCATCAGAATTGGAGGAAGACTCATTAACAACCTGAATTTTGCAGATGACATAACCTTGCTTGCTGAAAGTGAAAAAAAAAAAAAAGACAGTGAAGAGGACTTGAAATTCTTACTGATGAAGATCAAAGACCACAGCCTTTGGTATGGATTTTACTTTAACATAAAACAACAATCCTCACAACTGGACCAATAAGCAACCTTACGATAAATAGAGAAAATATTGCAGTTGTCAAGGATTTCATTTTACTTGGATCCACAATCAATGCCCATAGAAGCAGCAGTAAAGAAATCAAACGACTAGTATTACATAGGGCAAATCTGCTGCAAAATATCTCTTTAAAGTGTTAAAAAGCAAAGACGTCACTTTAAGGACTAAGGTGCACCTGACTCAAGCCCATGGTGTTTTCAATTGCCTCATATGCATGTGAAAGCTAGACAATGAATAAGGAAGAATGGAGAAGGATAGGTGCTTTTGAATTATACTGTTGGAGAAGAATATTGAATATACCACGGACTTCCAGAAGAATGAACAAATCTGCTTTGGAAGAAGTACAGCCAGAATGCTCCTTAGAAGCAAGGATGGTGAGACTTTGTCTTGCATGCTTTGGACATGTTATCGGGAGGGACCAGTCCCTGAAGAAGGACATCATGCTTGGTAAAGTGGAGGGTCAGTGAAAAAGAAGACCCTCAATGAGATGGATTGACACAATGGCTGCAACAATGGGCTCAAGTGTAATAACAGTTGTGAGGATGGCACAGGACTGGAAAGTGTTGTGTTCTGTTGTACACAGGGTCACTACGAGTCAGAAGTGACTCAACGACACCTAACAACAACAACATAACACACGCACACACTAACACAAACAGACCACTTGTGGCTGGCAAAGCTTAAAATATTTACTATCCTGCCTTTTACAGAAAATAGTTGCTGAGCCCTGCTTTATTACAATCTCCTTTTGAAATCTTCCTGAATTTTGTGTTGGAGTCTACATCATTATATAACCCTTTGGAACTAAAGGTTTTCCAGAGTGATTTTCCTTAGCTGCCAGTAGTATTGCTCCATCCCAGTAATAAAAAAGTGGCTGGCACACTCAAATTGGGCTATAGGGCCACTTAAAATGACCCTCTTAAGTTATCTGCTTCACTTACTCTGGAATCAGTGAAAATATTCTGTCATTTTCTTTGGCTTCCTGACACACCCCTCACCATAAAATTGAAAAAAAAAAGGTCAGAGTCAGCAACACATGCCACCCAAGTCCCTCATGAGTGTCTTCCTCATTTAGAAGCTTTCTCTCACTGCTGTCTCACCATATTTTTTTTTATTTTCTTTTGTAGCAGTGCATACTCCTATTCCCTCCCATCAGATATTGAACCTGAATGTTCCCCTTAGCAACACTCTAGCTAACTGGCTGTCTTAGGCTGGGTTCTGTAGATAGAGAAACAAAACCAGTAAAACACATATGCATAGAGAGAGACAGAGAGAGAAGAAGAGAGATTTATCTCAAGGAAATGGCTCATGAAGTTGTAGAGGCTCTCAAGTTCGAAGTCCACAGGCCAGGCATCAGGCCAGAGGCTTCTCCTGACTCATACAGCTGCAGGAGTTGACAAACTCAAGATCAGCAGGTCAGATAGCAGATCGCTGGCTCATGGGCTACAGAGGCTAACAATCAAAAATTGGCGGGTAAGACAGCAAGCTGCTGTCTCACAGGCTGCAGAGGCTGACGAATCCCAAGATTGACAGGCAATAAGGCAGGCCACTGGCTTAAGTCCCAAGAACTGGAGGTCAGACCATGCTGATCTTGATGCAGGATACAGAACAAGCAAACAAGCTTTGCCAGAACATCCATAGATGTACTGGATGCAGACTACATCCCCTGTGAAATTCCCTTTACAACTGGTTGGCTGGTCACATCAGATCACATCATGGAGGATGATTACATCATTAATAACTGCCAAATTACTTCATTAGCTAACTGTCAAACCACTGAAAATCATGGCCCAGCCAAATTGACATACAACCTTAACCACCACAGTCCACCACCTGTCAATTTGACACCTGTATAACCTGTATAAGTCCCCTTAAATCACACACAATCTCTAAATAAAGACAGTTACAAAGTCATACTTGTGCCTAACATGTTACAACTAACGTGTACAACCGAAAATGCACTAGCCCCATTTACACTTATATTTAATAAGTGAAGAGAACAAAAATAGTTCATGCACACATACAAGGAAGAAGTACTCAAAACAATTAAAATCCTCTTTTTTGCAATTGATCACGTGGTCCTAACTGGTATTTAGAACTACCTTCTCCCACCACACATTCTGTATTCCCTTTAACTTCAGCAAGCACCTTAGCTGGCCGTGGTTATTTGCCTGGTAGAATGACCCAAACCTTCATTCCTGAAGGGTCTGAGCCATTAGTAGTCATATCAGAATTGGGTTGCTCTAGTTTTCCATTGACTTTAATCCCAGGGCATGGTAGTACTAAAAGAAGCCCTAAAGGATTGCCTGTATTCTAGGCATACTCTTTTTTTCACCACCATTATGCGACATCAATCTGATTTCCCCTTAGTAGTCAGGGTCGATCACACCAGCTGTCATGGATTGAATTGTACCCCCTCAAAAAATATGTGTATCAATTTGGGTAGGCCATGATTCCCAGTATCGTGTGATTGTACACCATTATGTCATCTGTTGTGGTTTTCCTACGTGTTGTAAATCCTACCTCTGTGATGTGAGGTTGGATATGTTATGTTATGAGACAATCTACAAGATTGGATTGCATCTTGAACCAATTTCTTTTGAGATATAAAAGAGAGAAGCAAGCAGAAAGACAGGGGAACCTCATATGTACTGGGAGCATAGTGTGTCCTTTGGACCCAGGACCCCTGCACTGAGAAGCTCCTTGACTGGGGAAGACTGATGACAAGGACCTTCCTCCAGAGCTGACAAAGAGAAGAGAAGAGAAAGCCTTCCCCTGGAGCTGATGCCCTGAATTTGGACTTATAGCCTACTACACTATGAAAGAATAAATTTCTCTTTGTTAAAGACATTCATTTCTGGTATTTCTGTTACAGCAGCACTAGATGACTAAGAGACCAGCCAATACAGTAGTTCCCTTCTTTGCTTGTGGAGTCAGAGGCATGAGGAGCCCAAAGTGGCTGGGTGGCATTCTTACCTGCCAGTTCAATGGAATCTGAGTTGTGTCTCCAGGTGGAAGCATTCCTCCTTTTGTAACTAAGACTCACAGAGCATAGAGTCATGTGGATAGGAAGCAAAAATTTTGTGAGTGGGCCACTAGGAGTAATAGTGAGTGATGCCACTCCCATCTTCACCCCTTGATTCTGGGAACAGTGAATCCTGGCTATGGGAGAAATGGCACTATATATTGGATGCTGGTTTAGAGCATATACAGCCTCCTGGAGAACATTGCCCCAACACTGCAAAGTGTTGCCATCTAGCTGGCATGGTAATTGTGTCTTTAGAAAGCCATTCCATCATTCTATCAAGCCAGCTATTTCAGGATGATGGGGAAAATGCTAAGACCAATGAATTCTATGTGTGTTGGCCCACTGTCGTACTTCATTTGCTCTGAAATGAGTCCCCTGATCTGATGTGATGCCGTGTGGGATACCACAACTGTGGATAAGGCATTATGTGACTCCACAAATGGTAGTTTTGGTAGAGACATTGCAAGCAGGGAAGGCAAATCTGTATCCAGAGCGTCCATTCCAGTAAGAACAAAATGCTGCCCTTTCCATGATGGGAGCTGTCTAATGTAATCAAACTGCCAACAGTTTGCTGGCTGATCGCCTCAAGGAATGGTGCCATATTGAAGGCTCAGTGTTGGTCTCTGCTGGTGGCAGATTGGGCATCCAGCAGTGGCTATAGCCAAGTTGGCCCTGGTGAGTAGGTGCCCGGTTTACTGAGCCCAAGCATAATCTCTATCCCTGCGACCATGGCCACTTTGTTCATGAGCCCATTTGGGCAATGACAGGAGTGGCTGGGGAAAGTGGATTATTTTTTTCCATAGAACATGTCATCATATCCACTTGATTGTTAAAATCGTCCTCTGCTGAGGTCATACTTTGGTAAGCATTCACATGAGACCAATATCTTCACTTCTTTGGCCCATTCAGAGAGGTCTATCCACATACCTCTTCCCCATACCTCCTTGTCACCAATTTTCCAATCATGTTCCTTCCAAGCCCGTAATCACCCAGCCAAACCATTGGCCACAACCCACGAATAAGTATACAATTACACGTCTGGCCATTTCTTCTTCCAAGAGAAGTGAAAAACCAGGTAAAGTGCTCAAAGTTCTGCCCATTGGGAGGATTTCCCTTCACCACTGTCCTTCAGGGAGGCCCCAGAAAGGGGCTGTAGCATTGCCGCTGTCCACTTTTGAGTGGTGCCTGCATATTGAGAAGAACCATCTGTAAACCCAGCATGAATTTTCTCTTTCTTAGTCAACTGATCATAAGGAACTCCCCATGAGGTCATAGGTGCAGAGTGGGAGAAGGCAGGTAACATGACAGGAGTGGAGACCATGAGCATTTGGGCCACTTCCTCATGCAACTTACTTGGGTCTTCATGGCCTGCTCAATCCTTATCTCGTATATACCACTTCCATTTAATGACAAAGTGCGGCTGTGCTCATTGACTTTATGACTCTGTGGGTCAGACGACATCCAATTCATGATATGCAGCTCAGTCCCCATGGTGACTTGGTGTCCCATGGTTAAGTGTTCAGCGTCTACTAAGGCCCAGTAACAAGCCAAAAGCTGTTTCTCAAAAGAAGAGTGGTTATCTGTGGAGGACGGCAGGGCTTTCCTCCAAAATACTAAGGGTCTGTGCTGTGATTTACCAATGGGGTCTGCCAAAGACTCCAAACAGCATCTCTATCTGCCATTGACACTTCAGCTGGATCGGCTGAATCATATGGCCCAAGTGGCACAGCGGCTTGCTTTGTAACCTGAACCTGTTGCAGAACCTTTTCTTGTTCTGAGCCCCACTCAAAGCTAGCAGCTTTTCAAGTCACTTGATAAAAAATAGGTTGGAATAGCACACCCGAATGAGGGCTATGTTGCCTCTAAAATCCAAAGAGGCTCACCAGGCATTGTGCCCCCTTTTTAGTTGTAAGAAGGGCCATATGTAAAAACTTATGCTTCACTTTAGAAGGAATACCTCGACATCACCCATGCCACTGGACTCCTAGAAATTTCACTGAAGTGGAAGTTACCTGAATTTTTGAGGGATTAATTTCCCACCGTCTAGCACATGAATGTTTTACCAATAAGTTCAGAGTCATTGACACTTCTTCTTTACTAGGTCCAATCAGCATAATGTCATCAATGTAATGAACCAATGTGACGTCTTAGGGAAGGGAAAGGTGATCAAGGTCCCTGCAGACTAAATTATGACCTAGGGCTGGAAAAAGATTGACAGTATAAGTCTTTGGTAGTGTAGTGGGCTACTTCCTCAAGTGAACCCAGCCTCCCCTACATTCAAGGGGTTGTGAGTCTGTAAACTTGCTCAAATCTGGGAATTGGTTGAGGGGCTGTGACTCTCTATTCTGGGGATTTGAGTTAGACTGCTGTTCATTTGATCTGGAATTCTCCTGTTTGTACCTAAACCAAAAAAACCCACTGCCATCAAGTCGATTCTGACTTATAGCAACCCTATACAGATCAAGCAAATATTCAGTAGATTTTCCATCTATTTCACTCCTAGGGACATCGTGACTAAGTATCCAATACCATAAGTCCATACAGATCAAACTATTCTGATTACTGTTTTGACTCCGCTGTCCATTACGGTAACCACACCCACCACGCCTTTTTCAACTGAGGGTGGCCACCAAGGGGTCCAATCAGCACCATTGTAGTTAGGTGTCTTAATTTGGTTAGGGCAGTTTCCACTTCAAATCTGATTTACATAAAACAGCAATCACAGCAGTCTTCAAGAATGCTGGGGCTCCCATCACAAATTTGTTCTTCACCATTGTGGTAAAAGGTGTTTCCTCTGGGCGCTCCATGTGTGGGTCTGTTGGTCCTACCTGATAAATCCACTCTAACATGCCAATTTCCCTAAGCTTTGGGCATCTTTTTCCATGGTATACCAAGGCAAGTCTGGTACTTCATGTTGATTTAGTGTAGGCCATTACATAATCCATACTTCAGCAAACCAATGAAATAAACTATTAGATCCTTTCCTAACCTTTCGAGCTGAAACATTTAGTGAAGAATCTGTGCTTAGTGGACCCATATCAATAAACTCAGACTTGTCCAACTTCATGAAACCATTATCCCACAGCCTTAATAGCCATTCCCACACATATTCCCCAGGCTTCTGTTTATACATAGTAGAAAAGTCAAGCAGTTCTTTTGGAGTGTAGAGTATATCCTTCTGGGTGTCATTTTGTACTTCTTCATTTGGAGTTCACTGGAACTTAAGTCTTGTTGTAGGTCTAGAAGCAAAAATGGGTGGGGGTGGGTCCTGGGAACGTTTAGCAATGTCTTGTAAAGCATTCAACTCTGGCAATGCCCCTGGCAATTTCTCAGGCACTGTCCCAGGTGGTAAACAGAGACTCTTCAAGAACAGCTGGGTTAATCTTATCAGATGGGGGGTGGGACCAAGATGGTGGAATAGTCCGGTGCTCCCTGTAGTCCCTTTTACAACAAAGACCTGAAAAAACAAGTGAATTGATTATACATAACAATCTAGAAGCCCTAATCATCAAAGACAAAGTTGAGGAGTTGGACTGAGCAGCAGGGGGAGGGAGAGACAGTTCAGAATCAGCAAAGAAGTGCCAGTATTGAGGTAGCCAGCACATTGTGGGCTGGCTAGGCTGGTGCACGCAGGCTGTGGTGAACAGTAGTGCACAGGAACTGTTTCACCACTTTGGGAAAAACTGGATGGAGGAGAGTCTGCACAAGCCTCTACAGCCAGGGGGAAGTGGTGCTGGCTCTGCGAAAGTTAAGGGCAAGCATCTAACCTACCGTGTGGGATCAAAATAACCCCTCCCCCTACAGGACTTTCACAGTGGAGAAGTGCCACCTTTCCCTCACTCACCCCTCCCCACTCCACTCCCAGACCACTCCAGAAGTATTCAACAATTGCCATGCCCCTTAAGCCAGAAATAAGGGCTCTCACGCCCAAACCAGCCTCACAGCTTTAGGGAAAAAACAAAAAACGCCAAGTCCACTAAGCTGGGAACTCAGAACTAACTGTGCCCAAACCAGTCTCATGGGTTTAAAACATCATCCCGCCCCCTAAGCCAGGAACTCAGAGCAGGCACCGTCCCTTTGCCTAGGCACTGGCATAAGGAGTCCATGGACTTGTTATGCCCTTCATCCCTGCATAGACCTGTATGGGCTGATTCAACAGCGTAGGCCCTCATTAGCACAGAACAACAAGGTATATACCTGAAGCCTATTTTCAACTGCAGCAGCCAAGGGGGAGTTGCAGATTTGTGACATTTGATACCACTCTGCCCATTAAGCAGGGTTCTCACCCACCCACATATGGGGCCTGAAGGCTGCTGGTTTCACCCTTTCCGCCTAGCCACCCAAGACAGGGGTCTGAGAATAAGTGATGCCTCCCAGTCCTTACAGCCAACAGCACTGGGTGCCCAAAGTCTGGCTGCAAAACCCACTCACCTACGTGCTCTGGGAAACAGGGATTCTCCTTCCACCCAGGCACTCAGAGGCAGCTGTCAGCCCCCTGCCTTGCTCAGCAAATAGGCCCCTATTGCAGACAGACACCTGTGCCTGCTCCAATCACCCCATGCAGCCCTGCCCATCTAGGACTGTAGGCAAGAGTCTGCACCACACAGTTGGCAACTGACAACCTGGACATCTGAGATGAATCCACACAAGAAAAGTGAACAGATCCCTGGGCTTGCACACCTAGTAGCAGCTCTAATCACCTGGTGACAGGATGTGAGGGCTTCAAAGATGCTGATAACCAAAGTAGCTCATAGGCTCAGCCTACTTGGGCATATCAAAACAAAACAAAAAGCTAGGACACGGTAAGCAAACATACAATAAATAAGCATAAAAATTTATTGATGGCTTAGAGACAATAGTCAACATATTACATAAAGAAGCAGGTCAAGATGGCAAAGAACCAGGAAATTTCCAGAGGAAGAGAAGGTCTTGGAATTACTGGAGTTAGCATTCAAAAGATTAATATACAGAGCTCTTCAAGAAATCAGGGAAGGCGATCAGGCAAAACTCAACCAAGGCAAGGAACACACAGACAAAACAATACAGGAATTCAGGAAAACAATACATGAACAGAACGACAAATTTAACAGGCTGCTAGAAACCATAAGGATACAGCAATCTACAAGATACTGCAACACCTCAGCAACGAAAAGACAAATAACTCAATTAAAAAATGGGCAAAGGATATGAATGGATATTTCAACAAAGAAAACATTCAAGCCGCTAACAGATATATGAGAAAACGATCATTAGCCATTAGAGAAATGTAAATCAAAACTACAACGAGATACCATCTTGGCCAACCAGGTTGGCACTAATCCAAAAAACACAAAATAATAAATGCTGGAGAGGTTTTGGAGAGACTGCAACACTTATGCACTGCTAGCAGGAATGTAAAATGGTAGACCCACTTTGGAAATAAATTTGGCACTTCCTTAAAAAGCTAGAAGTAGAAGCACCATAGGATCCAGTAATCCCACTCCTTGGAATATATCCTGGAGATATAAGAGCCGTCACATGGATAGATATATGCACACCCATGTTCATTGCAGCACCATTCACAATAGCAAAAAGAGAGAAAAACCTGGGTGCCCATCAACAGACAAATGGGTAAACAAATTATGGTACACACATGCAATGGAATACTATGCAATGATCAAGAATAATGAAGAATCCACGAAACATCTCACAACATGGATGGACTTGGAGGGTATTATGCTGAGTGAAATTAGTCAGTCGCAAAAGGACAAATGTTATATGAGATCACTGTTTTAAGAACTCAAGAAAATGTTTAAACACGGAAGTATTCTTTGATGGTTACAAGAGAGGGGAGGGAGGGGCAGTGGAATTCACGAACTAGATAATAGACAAGAATCATTGTAGGTGTAGTGAAGGACAACAAATAATACAGGTGAAGTCAGCACAATTGGACCGAAGCAAAAGCTAAGAAGTTTCCTGAACACAACCAAACACTTTGAGGGACAGAGAAACTGGGGTTGAGGACTGGGGGCCATAGTTTTGGGGAACATCTAGGTCAACTGGCATAACAAAATTTATTAAGAAAATGTTCTGCATCCCATTTTGGTGAGTGGCATCTGGGGTCTTAAGAGCTTTCCAGTGGCCATCTAAGATGCATCAATTGGTCCCAACCCACTTGGAGCAAAGGAGAATGAAGAACGCCAAAGATATAAGGAAAATATTAGCCCAAGAGACAAAAGCCCCACATAAGCCAGAATTTCCATCACCCGAGTCCAGAAGAACTACATGGTGACCAGCTACCACCAATGACCACCCTGACAGGGAACACAACAGAGAGTCACGAACAGAACAGGAGAAAATGCGGAGCAGAACTCAAATTCACATGAAAAGACCAGACTTAATGGTCTGACTGAGACTGGAGGAACCCCCGAAGTCATAACCCCCGGATGCTTTGTTAATCCAGAACTGAAACCATTCCTGAAGCTCACTCTTCAAACAAAGATTAGACTGGGCTATAAAACATAAAATAATATTTGTGAGGAGTGTGCTTCTTAGTTCAATCAGATATGTGAGACCAAATGGGCAGCTCCTGCCCAGAGGCAGGATGAAAAGGCAGAAAGGGACAGGAACTGGTTGAATGGATAGAAGAAACTCATTGGGGGGAGGGGGAGAGGAAGGGGTGTGTGCTGTCACATTGTAGGCATTGCAACTAATATCACATAACAACATGTGTATGAAATTTTGTATGAGAAATTAACTTGAGCTATAAACTTTCACTTAATGCACAATTAAAAAAAAACTCATCAGATAGGGATCAGGATAATGGTTTTACTGGGGAGGATGGCTTAGCAGACAAAGGTGGAGTGACCTCTTCAGATGGGAGTAAAAGGGTTGGTTCTGTTGGCAGGAGTGATTCAACAGACTTTAGGGACTCAGTATCCCCTGCTTCCTGATTATCTGCCCATATGTCTCCATCCCAAGTTTCACGATTCCATTCCTTCCTAGTCAATGCCCTCCCTTTAACTTTGGATACCATTTCAGGTTGGGAATTTAATTGGTGTTGTAATTCAGCGAATTTTATGATAAGATTCTGGGTTTGGTGTTTGGCAATATCAGCTATGTTACTGCAAGAAATAAGGCTTTCTTTCAAGGCACAAGTGGCAACCTGGAGGTCTTTTACGTGGTGCTTGAGCTGTGACTCTGAAGCCCTGAGTTTATCTCTTTCTTTTGTTACTTTGTCTAGCAAAAGTAGGTCCAACCAACCAATTTCTCTGTACTTCTCATTCTGACAAAATCGTAGAAAAGTATCAAACATGCATTCACTCAGAGCCTCGCCTCTCACCAATACTTGATCTATTAGTGGTGATATTTTGTGTACTAACATTGCCATCTCAAGCCATGGATTAGCAGCACCCACTTCACTACTGGAGGCAGAGTCATCAATCCCTTTAAGACTGGTCAGACTTGAGAATCAATTTAGAAAACTCATCCTTATGATTTTTTTTCTCTGGAACCACTCTTGGTACCAAATGTCTTAGGCTGAGTTCTCTACAGAAGCAAAACCAGTGAAACACATATGTATCGAGAGAGAGAGAGAGATATTTATCTCAAGGAAATGCGTCAGGAGGCTATAGAGTCTGGCAAGTTCCAAGTCTGTGGGTCAGGGGTCAGGCTGGAGGCTTCTCCTGACTCATGTAGCTACAGGGGTTGACCAATTCAAAATTGGCTGGTCAGACAGAGGCTGCTGGCTCATGGGCCGTGGTGGCTTATGAATCCCAAGATCAGCATGCAATATGCAGGCCACTGGCTCAAGTTCCCAGAACTGAAGGTCAGATGATGACGAGCTGGATGCAGGCTCCAGAGCAGCAAACAAGCTTTGCCAGAATGTCCATATATGTATCGGATGCAGGTCACACCCCCGGGGAAACTCCTCTAGCAAGTGATTGGCTTATCACATCAGATCACATCATTGAGGATGAGTACATCATTACATAACTGCCAAACCACTGAGAATCTTGGTCCAGCCAAGCTGACGAACAACATAACCATCACAGTGCCCATGGGGACAAATGACGTCAACTAGAGAGCTGCTCACAAAGTGTATCAGAAAGTGCCTTTAGCTCCTGAAATACAGTGGATTTAAAAACAAGCTATAAATTTTTAAAAAGTTTCAGGAAGTATAAAACACACATAGCACATAAGTTTATAGTATATAACTGAACTAAACCGTATGGCTTTTCAGGGCAGAGAAGACTTCTTCTCTACCCCCGGCCCCTGGTTTTACCACATGCTCCGTAGATACTGATTAAATGAGAAGGGAAAAGTGTTTGCCAGAGCTTTGGTTTCTTGAAAAGTGCGGCACCATTAAGTACCAAATTTGATTAATTCAGTGTGGGTGTGTCTAGGGCTTGGCACTGGGAACCTACTTGTTAGCCCAAACTCAAACCAATTAATTAATAAATATAGTCATTTTGAATCCTTGAATCAGAATTCTCTAATAAAGCCCCTGAATATACAAGAGATGAATATTTAGACTTGAACTTTTCACTATAGCCAATAGCGGAAAAAAAGCCCACTTTGCACAGTGGGGTGTATTATTGCATTTTTATGTGTCTCCAGAGCCCTGCGGATTCAGGGGATATGCAAGTAACCTCTAACTCTTTTCAGAACTTGCCATTTAGTTCACTTGTAGTATTTGTTTTTCTGGGAACCAAAGGTCAAATGTATTATATTTGCACTGTACCACCTATGTGGGAAAAGATGGAGATGAGCAGAGCCCAGGGCCTTGATCTTTCCGGCACTTCTCCAAAGCAGCAGGGAGGCCAGGCCTCCGTTTCTCACAGTGGCTCTGGAACTTGGGTTGGGTTTCTGAAAGTACAAGCCCACTACCAGCTCTGCTCTCAGTTTTGTAGCCCTCCATTAATTTTTTGTTTGGGTTTTCCCCAAATCCTCTCCAACTCTGCAGAACAATGTCTTGCTAAAGATAAAACATATAGACGTGGTGAGGCAGAAAAAAAGGAGAGACCTTGCCTCCACTACCCCCACTCCATTACTTTATTTATGAGTTTCAGATGGTGGCAGGGAGGTTTATACGAACCTTACCCAAACTGCCTGAACCTCCTGGGTCTGCAAATATCAGCCTGCAGATTTCATGAGAACAGAACTTTTTTTCCAGGATGGACAGGAGGTGAGGAGGTGACTAAGATTTCCTATACTTCCTGTTTTAGAGCTGCTGGAAATGAGACAAAAACGGTATTTCAGGATCTCAGTACCTGGTCCCAGCTGGAATCTGAACATACAGATGTGCACGCGCACATCTGCTCACACACGCAAATACCTATAAAGGCGCGTTTTCAGGGCTCACAAAAATGCTATTTAAAAAAACACATGGTACTTTCCATTTCAAACAAGATGGAAACAAATTCCAAGACATTTCAGTAAAGACCTTTAAAGTTTCCAAAAAAACAATAATCTGAGGTTGGAGAAAAGGTTTAGTTGATTATTATTTTATCCAGATTTGCCTGACTGTACTAGAGGAAAGGGGGGAGGGAGAGAGAATGAGAAAAACAATAAAGAAACCCAAACCTAACAACAGGCAAATGTAAGCTATTAAAGCATTAAGGCCAGGCGCTCTGATGGTGTTATATTCTCAGTAAGTCTCTGTCTTCATCCACCTCCTCTTCCTCACTTGATGAAATGAATGCTCAAACAGATTTGGAGCATCCCCACTGAAATGCGGCAGGCGCTCCTCACCCGGGTGAACACAGTGTAGGCAAAGGAGACACTGCTCCACTAAATCCCGGGCATCCATATATTTGGGGAAGGGGTGCAGGAGGAAGGGTTGGAAAGAACCCCCGTGGAGGCAAAAGAAAAACCACAAACTGAGCGATGGAGCGGATTAGCCTGTGAGTCCCTGTCTGGCTGTCAAAGGCTGATTGTCGCGCTGTGACTTTGATACCACAAAGGTCATTGCTCCTGTAGAGCAGCACCCCAAACATGTGGGTTCTCGGAAGCACGGCCTTTGTGTGGACTTTGTGCCAGTCAGTCATTAATGTGCAGCGCAAAGAGGACCCACCAGTGGAGCAGAGGAGGCCTGCTCCAACGGCAGAGTCACAATTTCCAGTAACCACTTTCAGTTGGCAGAGCCATGATTGGAACCATGTGACAATTTTAGGCGATGTACCATCAGCGGCCAATTTATTACATATGGCAATATGATTAATGGTATCAAATGCCTTTTTTTTTTTGGTAACATCCAAGAACTCACCGCCAGCCAACAGCTTGGAGTCCAAGACAGTGAAAATCTGTTCCATGAATTTAAAGTCAGGCAGATGAGGTTAAATGAGAGAGGGCCAGACGCCAAGGCAATGATTACAAAGTAAGTTGTTTCAAAAAAAGCAGAATGTTTTAAATCTGGTACTGAACAAATCCCATCCAATCCCCACCTACCCCAACCTGTTTTTTTCCTTTTCCTTTCCTCCCCTGTTTCTTGATGTGAAATCACTAATAGCTACAGTCTGGAAGACATTTCTAAAACCAGGCTGACTTCCCTTGCCAGAACCTCTTCCAGGACCAGGCGAATCTGCACGTGACCACCGACTGGATCTGTTCTTGAAATCCTGTGACAGGGGCAGCAGCGATGATCTGCGTGTGGCCCCAGTGTCCCTGAGTGTGGAGATGGTCTCCTGGCCTGAGAAGAACCGCCTTAGCCCTCCTCACACTTCCCTGACAGTAGGGGAGGCTATCTTTGTCCACTTCTCTCTGTGAGTAGCAGAGTTCCATGAACTTCTAACAGTATTACAGATGACCACGGAGACACCTGTGCACACAGAGAGAGATTTGCAGAGAGAGTGAACTGTGAGGGAAGTTTCTTACCATGTGGAATTTTAAAAATGAGGGGCAAACTGTTATGAGGCAGAGTGATTCTCAGGATGTGTCCTGTTCCCCACTAAACATGTTTTGTTGTTGTTCGTTACTGTCCAGTCAGCTCCAATTCATGTTGACCTTATGTATAACAGAAAGAAATATTGCCTGGTCCTGTGCCATCTTCATGATTGTTGGTATGTTTGAGTCCATTGTTGAGACTATTCTGTCAATCCATCTCATTTGTTTCCCTTGTTTTTGCTGACCCTCTGCTTTACCAAGCATGATGTCCTTTTCTGGCAATTGGTCTTTCCTGATGATATATCCAAAGTGTCACCATTCTTGCTTTTAAATAGCATTCTGGTTGTATTTCTTCTAAGACTGACTTGTTTGTTCTTCTGGCAGTCCATGGTACATTCGATATGCTTTGCCAACACCACAGTTGGAATGCGTCAATTCTTCTTCTGTCTTTAATTTTTGGATAATTTATTTTATTTTTCTTTTGTTGTTGAGAATATACACAGCAAAAACATAGACCAATTCAAGTTTCTACATGTGTAATTTAGTGACATTAATCCATTTTCACTTTCCTTTTCTGAGTTGTTCCTCCATCATTAACATAAACTCCCTGCCCCCTAAGGTTCCTATCTAATCTTTCTAGTTGCTGTTGTCAATTTGATCCCATATAGGTAGATCTTAAAAGAGCATAATGCTCAAAGCACACATTCTTTTCTAATTAAGCTAAACTATAGACTTCAGGGCATATTTTTGGTTTAAGCTTTAAAGACTATCTCGGGGCAATAGTTTTGGAGGTTCATCCAGGCTTCCTGGCTCCAGACAGTCTGGATTCCATAAAAAAGAGTTTTAAATTCTGTTCTGCATTTTCCACCTTGTGATCAGGGTTCTTTGATAGAATCTTTGATCAAAACTTTCAGTGATGGTAGCTGCTACTGAGGCTGCGTACGTACAACCAAATATCTTAATGGGATTTAGTTCCTTGGTTTGGAGGTTTGGGGTCATGGCTTCATGGGACATCCCAGGTAATTGGCCTAATAATGCTTTCAGTGCCCTTGTTCTACCGCCTAGTTTGTTGCATAGTGCCTGGAGTCTTAAAAGCTTGCAAAGGGCAATCCAAGGCGCAATTGGTCTTATTCACCTGGAGCAACGGAGGGAGGAGAGTCAGGAATAGGAGGAAGAAATAGAATATGTGGCTAATTGCCTCCATGAATAACTGCCTCCTCTGCCTTGGGACTGGAAGAACTGGATGGTGCCTGGATTTCATTTACTGTCTTCGTTTTTTATTGTCTAGCTTTTGCATGCAAATGAGGCCATTGAAAAGACCATGGCTTGGGTCAGGCACATTTTAGTCATCAAAGTGACATCTTTGCTTTTTAAAATTTTAAAGAGGTCTTTTGCAGCAGATTTGCCCAGTGCAATATGCCATTTGATTTCTCGGTATATTTTGCTGCTTACGTGGCCACTGATTGAGGATCCAAGTAGAACGAAATCCTTGACAACTCCAATTTTTTCCCAACATGTAATAGGTGCTTAGTAACTACTGGTTCAACATGCAAGAGTGATATCACCACGCTCTTGGATGGTTTCCATATTGTCAAAGTTGAGAGTCACTGTCCTTTGGAAAGAAATTTTAAAAAATACCAACACATTTTGATTGAGGGCCCGTCAAACGGGGCAGTGTGATAGGTGGGGCAACTTATAATCTGCACATTTTTATTTTTATGTGCTGCAATTGGTAGTTGTGGTTGTTACTGACTGAGCAAATTGATCACAAGCCCTGTGGCTTGTGGATTAATGTTTTCCTTTTTGGGGATTAAATCTATTTCTCAGGGCTCAATTTTCAAGCCATCAATTTAGTATGCTGTTTTAGACCTGCTCTGAGGGCTCCAGATTGTGTCTCTGGCAAAGCTTTCTTCCTGCAAAAACAAAACCTAAGATGAAAAGCCTGGGTAAATAATGAAAACGTATGGCAATCAGGTGACCCTGATCCAGGCAGAAGAGTAAAAAGATGTGTTCACAATGAGGCGGAAGGTTCTGGAGAGCGTGATTGAACTAGGCCATTGCATTGTGACTGCCACCCTTGGGGATCGAGTTGTAGCTTGAAATGGAGATGATTTTTCTCAGCTTGCTCTGCAGGAGTTTTTCAACCCATTCCGACATACTGTCTGTGAGAAGGTTCAGTGGCAGATAGGGGCTGACTGTATTCTAGTAACTGCCTTGCCAGAATACCACTGTCTATTCATTGAAAATGATGTAAAAACCAAGATTTAATACTGGCTCCCACACCCCTTCAATCTTTAAAATGAATTTCAGGCAATTCTCTCCTCTGAAACATGATTATTTCTCTCTAGTGAATCATGCTTACTTTTAAATAAAAATTCACTTTTGCTACGTATTCCTTGAAGGCCAAAATGGAAGAGTCTATGGAACTGCTAGAATTAAGAAATCAAGGTGTGGGTTATGCTGGGCAGAAAGATTTTCTTTTTTTTTTTAATTCTTTATTGCAATGTAGAATTAAATGACAGTATATCATTATATTAATTTTCTCTTCTTGCTGTAACAAATTACTACAAACTTGATGACTTAAAACAACACAAATTTAATACGTTGCAATTCTGGAGGTCAGAAGCCCAAAATGGTTTTCACTTTGCTAAAATCAAAGTGTAGGCTGTGCTGTTTCTTTCTGGAGGGTCTAGGGAAGAATTCATTCCCTTGCCTCTTCCAGTTTCCAGAGGCAGCTTGCAATTCCTGGCTCATGGCTCCTTTCTCCATCTTCAAAGCCAGTAGCATAGCACCTTCAAAGCTTTTTCTAGCCCGGCTTCTGTCATCATGTCTCCTTCTCCTGCCTCCCTCTTATAAGAACCTTGTGATTACATTGGGCCCACCCAGATAATCCAGCATAATCTCTCCATCTCAAAATCCTTAACTTAATATCTGCAAAGTCCCTTTGGCCATGTAAGCCAGGAATTAGGACATTGGCATCTTTGGGTGGGAGTGGGGGCATTACTCTGTCCACCAATCCATCATGATGTAGGAAAGACAAAAGAAGAAAAAAATAACCATAAAATCATATGACCAGGTTATGGTGAAAAAAGAAGCAATCAGCACTGCCAGGAGGCCACCCCATCTCCCCCGCTTCCTTGTTCTTAGGCACACTCTGCTTACCTCATTCATAACTGAGAGAAAGAGCATACTACTAGTAGTTGAGTGCTTACTCTGTGCAAACCATGCTTTATTTCTCAGAAAGGAGAGGTGCTATTATTATCTCAATTTTACCAATGAGGAATGGTAGCCCAGAGAAGTTAAGTACTTTGCCTGAGGCAGCACAGCAGGAAGTGGCAGAATGGACTAAGATTTGGATCCATGACTATGCGAGTCTACAAGCCCCATATTTATCCTGTCTTTTCTGCCTCTTCAGTCTAACAAAAGAAAGATAAGACACTAAACAGGATAGAGAGGCTATCAGAAATTTACATTCTTTACATACATGTCTCCCTCCCCCCTTTTAAATCAGCTATCTCTAGCCCTACCTTGAGTTCCTGTATTTATCATCAAAGGCTTATCATTCCTCACACTGTTTCTTCCCTTTCTACTGCTGTTCACCAAGAGATGCCTACCAGCTGCCTTCAAGTTACCTCTAATTCATGGTAACCCCATGTGTTGCAGAGTAGAACTGCACTCCATAGGGTTTTCAAGGCTGTGACCTTTCAGAAGCCAGTCTCCAGGCCTGTCTTCTGAGGTGCCTGTGGGTGGGTACGAAAAGCCAACCTTTAGGTTAGTAGTCAAGCACTTAACCATTTGCCCTAGCCAGGGACTTCCTAACTGGTGCCTAGTCCAGATCAAATGGACCTAAATGACCAATTCTATGTGTCTTCTTGAGCCTTACTCTTATTCACTCAGTCTTAGTGCCTGGGAAAATTTAGCTACCCAGTGGCTATGCAGTTGTTTGGACAGAACAATGGGATACGGAATGGTTTAAAGTCAGGAAAGGTGTGCGTCAGGGTTGTATCCTTTCACCATACTTATTCAATCTGTATGCTGAGCAAGTAATCCCAGAAGCTGGACTATATGAGAACAGGGCATCAGGATTGGAGGAAGACTCATTAACAACCTGCGTTATGCAGATGACACAACCTTGCTTACTGAAAATAAAAAGGACGTGAAGCACTTATTGATGAAGATCAAAGACCACAGCCTTCACTATGGATTACACCTCAACATAAAAAAAAAAAAAAAAATCCTCACAACTGGATCAATAGGCAACATCAAGATAAATGGAGAAAAGATTGAAGTTGTCAAGGATTTCATTTTACTTGGATCCACAATCAACACCCATGGAAACAGCAGTCAAGAAATCAAATGACACATTGCACTGGGCAAATCTGCTGCAAAGGACCTCTTTAAAGTGTTGAAAAGCAAAGACGTCACCTTGAAGACTAAGGTGCGCCTGTCCCAAGCCATGGTATTTTCAATCGCATCATATGCAAGAGAAAGCTGGACAATTAATAAGGAAGACTGAAGAAGAACTGACGCCTTTAAATTGTAGTGTTGCCGAAGAATAGTGAATATACCATGGACTGCCAAAAGAAAGAACAAATCTGTCTTGGAAGAAGTACAACCAGAATGCTCCTTAGAAGCCAGGATGGCGAGACTGCATCTTACATACTTCAGGCAGGTTGTCAGGAGGGATCAGTCCCTGGAGAAGGACATCATGCTTCGTAAAGTAGAGGGTCAGTGAAAAAGAGGAAGACCCTCAATGAGATGAATTGACACGGTGGCTGCAACAATGGGCTCAAGCATAACAGGAATGGTAAGGATGGCGCAGGACCGGGCAGTGTTTCATCCTGTAGTACATAGGGTTGCTGTGAATTGGAATGGACTCGATGGCACCTAACAACAACAGTGGCTAATGACTATGCCATCAAACCTCTTTTTTTTTTTTAAATTTCTGAAGTCAAATATCAACAGAATTTCCAAATTAATAAAAGCCTAGCCGTGTATCAATTCATATATTCAGAATTTTGTTTTTGGCCCTGAACTATGCTAATATACTACTAAAAATGAAATCAAAAGAACTTCCAAAATACAAGGAGAGAAGTTAAGCTAAACTAATAGACTAAAATCACCAGGAAAAAGAAACAAAACAGAATGAAATGTTTTCAGTGAACATGTAGGTGCAGGGAAGAATGACTTTATGCAATCCTTCTATCATTTTTATGCACATCCAGAGAAATTCTTCAATCCAAAGAATTTCTAATCCTTAAACCACAAACCAAACCAAACTCAGTGCCGTCAAGTCGATTCTGACTCATAGCGTGGATTCTAAATATGAGAGATAACTGTTCAGTAATACAACCTATTCCTGTAGCCAAAATTTGCCTCAGTAAAGCAGTCACAATTTATACACTGTAATAGAACTGACAGATGTCAGAACTTAGAGTGCAAATGTACATTCTTTAAAGGGACTTTTGCTGTAAGTGTCAAGTACTAGTAATTCAAGATATAAAACCTGCAGATAGCTCCAAAGTGGTACTGGATACCTCAGTCTCCAGAGCACTTTTGGGGGATAGAAGAAAGCATTAGTTTTGCCTCATTATTAAGATAACTAATTAATTTATTATTATATTTTTAATAATAATAATAACATAGCCTCTAAAATAAAAGACAATTAGAACATATTTAGGATCAAAATTCATTACTTAGGGCAAATCGCTCGTTCTCAAGATTGCAGATTGCAAATATTTCTCTGCAGAACCTAAAAACATTACAGAAACACATATGAAAAATAAATATTTGCATTTTCTTTTCCTGACAGGTAAATTTGATCTATTTATAAAGACCCATCTTTACTGCAGTTAAACTCCACAGAAGGTTTTATAACCTTAGAATGTGGTTTTACAATTAATAATTTTTTTAAAAATAATAATTGCTTCCTCCCATCCCATGTTTAAGGAGCCCTGGTGGCAAAATGGTTAAGCACTCTGCTGCTACCTGAAAGGTCAGGGGTTAGAACCCACCAGTGTCTCTGTGGGAGAAAAGACCTGGTGCTCTGCTGCTGTAAAGATTACAACCTGGGAAACCCTATGGGCCAGTACTACTCTGTCATATAGGGTCACTATGAGTTGGAATTGACTCATGGTGCACACCACCACCACCCTGGGTTTATTGTTAGTATTGTTTGGAGAATTTGAAATTAAAAGATTTAAATTTTCCATGGGTGTTTCTCTTTTGTCTCTGCACAATCCCAAAAGTGTCATAATAAGATAGGTTTCTGTCTTTTTGATTTATTCAAAGACTCCCTTCTTCTATTGGAATTGTGAGTCAATGATTGTTTTCTCTGGTACCTAAAAGGAGGAGACAAAGTTTTAACTCTAGGAAACTCACTTTTCCATAAACTCAGAGAGTAAGTGAAGCAGAATGTGGCTCATTTCATTTTCACATGTGTTGGGTTTTATATTACTTTCACGATACACCAGTTAGGTATGGAAGTCACTTTTGTAAATGCCAAGCCAATAAATATAAATATGTATAACCAACAGATTAAAAAGAAGAGATTTGGGCAGCTAAAATTTATAGGGGAATACTTGCTCTACGAGCAGTTTCTAGCACCATACTCTCCTGACACCACTAGTTCTCAAACTCGAGAGTGCCTCTGAATCACCCAGAGGACTTGTGAAAATGTAGGTTGCTGGGCCCATCCCCTGAGTTCCTGATTCAGTCCGGGGCCCAGGAATTTGCCTGTTTGGCAAGGTCCTAGGTGATGCTGATTCTGCTGGCCTGTGCACTAAAGAACCACTATTCTACCAACAACAGGAATGTAGGAGCTTATTTTAAGAATATTTATTTAGAGATTTGATAATAAAGTGGAGAAAATCCATGTGCAGTAAAATAAGAAAATAACTATCATTTCAGTACATGTTATGTGTTAGAAGTGGAGCCCTGGTTGGCTGCTAACAAAAAGGTCGGCAGTTCAAATCCACCAGCTGCTCCTTGGAAACAGTATGGGGCAGTTCTACTCTGTCTTGTAGTGTTGCTATGAGTCAGAATCAACTTGATGGCAACGGGTTTGGTTCTATGTGTTAAAAGGTGTCCTGGTTGCACAGTGGTTAAGAGCTCGGTCGCAAACCAAAACGCCGGCAGTTCAAACCCACCAGGCGCTCCTTGGAAACCCTATGGGGCAGGTTTACCCTGTCCTGTGGGGTCTCTATGAGTCAGAATCGACTCGGCAGCAAAGAGTTTGGTTTGATTAGGTTTTTTGTGTTAGAAACTATTTCATGCACTCCTTCAATTGTCATACAGTCCTTGTGGGTAGGCAGAGAAAGTGAGGCTTAAAAACAAAACAAAAGAAAAACCCACCAAACTTGCTGACGTCAAGTTGATTCCAACTCATAGTGACCCCATAGGACAGAGTAGAACTGCCCCATAGGGTTTCCAAGGAGTGGCTGGTGGATTTGAACTGCTGACCTTTAGTGAGGTTAAATGGCTTACCTGAGGTCCCCCAGCTGTAGGACAGGAATGTGAATTCCTTCCACAGACTCCAAAGCCGGCATCCTTAACTGCCTCACGATACTACTATGAGGTGCTATTTTAGAAATTTGATGATGTGTTTCTGTAGAAATACAACTCTCATCCAAAATCAGACCCCTTGCTAAAGTCAGAGTCCTGAAGCAGCGTGTAAACACGGTGGCGGAAAGGGTGTATTTTGGCTGGTGCTATGCTTCCCAGAGTGGGCTCACGACAGAGAAATATTTCCATAACAAAGGCAAGTTCTCCTCCCTGAGAAAGGCAGACAGGGAGTTGTGAGTGTCTGCTTATGATGTGATCCACATTTAATGCTTATCTGGGTGAGAGAGAATTTGATTAGAGCAAATACAAAGCACAATTCAGAGAACAAAACCACTAATTCAAAGGTAGTTTTCCTGTGGATGTAAAAATGCTTCAAGCCTGTTAAAAGGACTGAAGAGAACTCCACCGAGGAGGGGCTTGTATTGTGTCTGATTTCTCTGATTGGAATGCTCCGCCAAGGGGATTCTGGGGTGCAGGCATTGCTGAGCTGGTAACAGGACAGGCAGGCACTGTCTGCGTCTCACAGGATGCAGGTCCAGACTCCGGAGAAAGCGCACTGGCTTGTCCTGCCCATCCCTCTCCCACCTCCTAGCTCACTCTCTCTGGCTCACTGCAGAAGCTTCTTGGTGCATCTGGTGCCTTCCCAACCTAGGAGCCTTCAAGCTCTGCAGTTTCCTGATATGTTTGTTTTCATTTCGGCTAATTGTATCCAGGTCTTGGGTCATTACAAGCCAGATCACAAAAGTAAGAGCTCATTAATATGTATCAGCTCCAAACACGATGATTTCATCTGTTAATTTGATCTTGTTTTTAGTTGTTGATGGCAATTAAATCAGACCTTGATAAATCCGGAAGTGAAAAAAGAAGCCACCAGCAAGCACAGCTATTATGATCACTCATTAGAAAGCAAAGCAGGCTCTCTGATAAATCGTGCCAAGGTTTTTAAGGAATAGATGATTACCTGCTTAAACAGCATGGAAGCTACTAGTAAAATGTAGCAAAATGATTAAAGAAAAAAGAAGAACACTCCCATTACATCCAAGTGTAACAGATGGACAGTTGTACGTTGGGGAATGTTCACTAGGTCTCTTTCTCCCCTTTAAGCTAGGGAGGGCAGAAGCCCCGGGCCCTCCTGGGCACAGAGGAGAGACAGCCTCCCTGCCTCCTCCCTCCCTCGCCCTCCCCTGCATCCTCCTGGCGACTGTAGGAGAATTGCTCAGCTGCCACTAAGGCCTCATTCCAAACTGTGCAATGAGAAAGAAGAGTGCTAAGTACCAGGGGGCGAGGAAGAGGGAGGAGGTGTGCAGAGCTGGGGTATGGTAAATAACCAGAGGGATTTGGCTTTTCCTGTCACAAATGAGGCTGCCTGCCAGGCTGAGTGTCACTGGGGTGGACACTTCTCAGTGACTGAAACCCCTGAAACTCTGTCTAGGGAGCCACCATCTTATGACTCTGTGGGAGGCAGAGCAGCCATCTACAATCAAAGTTGAAAATACCAAGAGCTTGCTTTCTCAGTTTTTCTTGCAGCTGGGACATGGGCAGGGCCCATTCCAGAGTCGAGAGGTTCTTGCAGACCCCTTTCTCTGGCCTTGGGAAGTCGGCGTTTCTGGGGCCACCATGGCAGTGGTGCTAGTGGCCAGCTGCTTTGTCGTCTTGGCAGTGCTAGCTGCAGCATCTGTGCTTGATGGCAGCAGCAGGGGTTTCCTCCCTGGAAGAGCTCCGTGGTGGGCTTTTGGACACTATCCCCCTAATCTAGTTCTCCAGGTGTTCTAGGGGTTCTGTGAGCTACTCAGTATCTTAAAAAAAAAAGTCTTTGTGCTTAGCTTGGCCAGAGTTCCTGTTGCTTCCAGTTAAGAACCCTGAAACTTATAAAGGTAACAACCGGCTTGTGCCTAAGGGATGAGCAGATGCCTGTCTCCACACAGACAGCCAGTGAAGAGGGCCACCTTCCTAATCCCTAGACAGCAAGTCCCGCCCTGCTTCAATGGGCCTGGGGTCGGTGGGGATGGGGCTCAGACTCTTATCACATGCCACCTCAGGCCCAGTCCCTGGTTGAAAGTGTCTCAGCTGAGCTTTACCAGGAAAAGTTTTCTTTCTGGGAAAGTTTTCTTTTCAGTCTCTCTGTTCTTTTTGTCCCATATAGCTGTGCTATTTCTTTAAGCGCCTCCACAGCAATCTGGCCCCATTTGCCTTGAGGTCTCTGCAGGGAGCCGAGTCCAGCCAACTTGGCATCTTGCTGTCTTCTCATCCCCTCATGCCCTGGTATGGCTTGTGCCGGTGCCTGCAGGTCTGTTGGCTTGAAGCGCATCCAACTTCTCCCGTTTCCTTTGTCTCTCGTCTTTCTTCGTATTTTCGGTTTTCCTAGGAGGCCACGAGCTGGTTAAAAACAGGTCTCCTAAAGTTCATTATCTTTGTTTGCTGCTGTCTCTCCTTTCCATAAATTCTGGTGCCTGACCTTTCTTGTGGTTGCTTCTACGGCCTCTCACTTTCTTTCCATTTTTAGATTCTTGACTAGTTTCTCTCTGTCATTTGGCTTTCTCTGCCTTCTGTAGCAGAAAATTTCCCCTAACACCCTCCAAAAACTGATTTGAAGATTTTGGCTTGCCAATTTGCCTTTTCAATAGGTATCTGGATTGCCGAAACCCTATCGCTCCAAAATTCTGACCCAAAAGTGCTTTGTTACGTTACTGAAGAAATGACCCTTCTCTTTCTTATAATTAATTTACTTGTTTGGCTGGCATTCGCCCCACATACTATTGCAGGTTATCCAGCTCCTTACAAAATCCCCTCAAATTATTCCTGGGAGTCCTCAGGAGATTTTGCTTGTGTGCTCATGAATAACTACTGTCAGCTACCAGGTGGTGTTGATCAATTTTTTTCTTATCTGTTCTGGCCTCCTTCAGCGATATCTGCTGCTGAGACCTCTGCTGCCTGCCAAGGAGTGTGGACTTGCCTTGTCAATAGCTTTGGTAGCAGCCGAGCTGCCCCTTACAGGGACCCTAGGGCTGTGGGCTCCACTGCGGTGGCCGGGCACTGCCACTGCCGGCCCATGGTGCCACGGTTGTGCTGTGCCCTCTCCCACCTTAGAAATGTGGCTGCCTCTCTCCCTTTTGGCATGATGCTTTGCCATGTAGGTAACAAAGTGGTTCTGTAGGTGCCCTGGTATAGAGGGTAATTTATCTATTTTGGTAAAAATAAATTTCAGTTTTTATTTTGTTGCTGTTGTTATTTGCTATTGAGTCAACTCCAACTCATGGTGACCTTATGTACAACGGAATGAGACCTTGCCTGGTCCTGTGGCATCTTCATGATCCTTGGCATGTTTGAATCCCTTGTTGTGGCTCTTGAGAGTGTCCCTTGTTTTCGCTGACCCTCTACTTTACCAAGCATGATGTCCTTTCCTAGCCTTCTTTTCTCTAAGAAGTCAGCTCTCCCTTCTAATGATGCAAGGTCTGCTATTGGGAAAACCAACCAAACAAACTTGTCTACGGACTTATTTTCCTGCCAAGAAGCCTTTTCAGAAGGTTAGCTATCAGGTCTTCTGGGCAAGTCCATTCCTGCTGTGCTGCCACCAGTCAGTCAGACCTAGACCTGTCTGGATGGAGAAGGCCATTGCTTCAGTTTAAGCAGGAAACCTTGCCACATTCACTAAGAGATCTAGCCATTGACTGTGAACTTGCTAGAGTTCTCTTTCCAACTTGGGAAACTCTAGCAAGTGGTGCGGAGCTCTGGGGATGCAGTGGTTAAGAGCTGAGGCTGCTAACCAAAAGATTGGTGGTTTAAATCCACCAGCTGCTGCGTGGAAACCCTGTGGGCAGCTCCACTCTGCCCTACAGGGTCATGGTGAGTCAGAATTGACTCGACAGCAATGGGTTTGGTTTTCTAGAGATTAGTAAGCAGTGCAGATGGTTAACACGCTTGGCTGATAACAGAAAGGTTGGAAGTTCAAGTCCACCCAGAGGTGTCTTAGGTGAGAGGCCTAGTGATTTATTTCCAAAAAATTAGTCATTGAAAATCCTAGGGAGCACGGTTCTACTCTGACACACATTGGGTCACCATGAGTAGGAATTGATTCAACGGCAACCAGTTTTTTGTTTTAGTAACTAACTATGGGGGCAGTGGTGGTTCCGTGGTAGAATTCTCACCTTCCATGAGGGAGGACCCGATTTTGATTTCCGGCCATTGCAGTTTATGTTCACCAACCACACATCTGTCAGTGGAGGCTCGTGTGTTGCCATGATGCTGAGTAGGTTTCAGCAGAGCTCCCACACTAAGACAGGCGAGGAAGAAAGGCTTGGTGATCTACTTCAGAAAACCAGCCAATGAAAACCCTATGGATCACAACAGTCCATAACCAATCATGGAAACGGCATGGGATTATGCAGTCTTTTATTTCATTGTACATGGGGTTTCCATGAGTCCGGGGCTGACTTGATGGCAGATAACAACAAGAAGTAACTACTGATAAGCCTGAGGCTTTAGACCATGTAGATGCATGCTTTTCTACAGGTAGACATCCTAGAGAGGTAAGGCCATCTTGAATCATAGCTCCTCCTGTCCCTTCTTCTCCTTTTTGAAAAAACAGTGTCATTCCAAGCTATCAGTCAGTGAAGCATCCCATTCCACCACATCTCCCTGACCTCCTGGACTTGGGAAGACCCTCTTGTTAACTTCTCATCCCATTCCTCATTTCTTCTTGTAGCTATTGTCATATTTGTAACCTAAAAAACTGATTGTGTGGTTCTTCATTTAATGACTGTCTTTCCCAGGAGGGCAAGGAGGAGGGGGCTGGGGCCGTGTCTGCTTGTTTACTGCTGTGTTTTCAGTACCTAAAGCTTTGACATATAATAGGAGCTCAGTAAGTATTTGCTGAATAGTTGCAAGAGGATCTGAGATTTCATCATTACAGTTGTTATGCTGAACTAGAAACTCTTATTTGGGGGAAAACAGAGTGAACTTGATTCTTTTCCTTTAGATGGTTTCATGGGGGTGGAGAGAAGAAATGAGTCTATGAGGATAGTTTCTCCATTCCATAATGCCACCTCAGGCCTACTGTACCTGTCTCTACCCAGGATCATCACCCCCCAAAGAGCTGTAGTGGTTGGTGAGAATAATAACTGTAAGGCTATAATCAGGACTATTCCCAGGCAAAATTATGAAGTTAGTGATGTTTATTTTTGAGACGTAAAGCCTCCCAGCAATATCAACCAAGCTCCTAGTATCATCTTCAAATATTCAAAATCCATAGAACCCACAGCTCTGGAGAATGATTTTGTAGAGTCCCTGGGTTATGCAAATGTTTAATACGCTCAGCTGCTAACTGAAAGATTGGAAGCTGGGTCCACCCAGAGGCACCTCAGAAGAAAGGCTTGGCAATCTACTTCTGAAAAATCAACCTAGGAAGCAGAGTTCTCCTCTGACACAGGTGGGATTGCCATGAGTGAGAGTCAACTCAATGGCAAATCGTTGGTGGGTCATTACCAATTACTGATGTATCACAATTCTAGTTACTTTATATCTTGAACTCAAGGAAACATGTTCATGGACATAGTTGCAAGTATTGTAGATTTCTGAATCATTTTCTCCAAATCCTTTAGGACTTGTTTTTAACCACCACTCCCTCCTCCTGGGTTGGGGGGTATCACTGATCATTAAATATGCATGTATTCCCCCACATTTTCCAGCCTCCTTACAATCAATTGGGGCCAGAAACATGACCTTAGTGGCCGATGGGCTGTAAGAAGAAATGATATGTGTCACTTCCTGGCCAAAGCATTCTCTCTCCTATGGTAGTGACCATGGAGGCCTCATGTCAAAATGTCAGAGTGCCTGTCAGCCTCAGGCTTTGGAGAAAGCCACCTACCAACCCACGAGGGACAAGCAGCACAACTGAGAGATAAACCTGTTTGTTTCAGTGTGTATCAACCAAGGTCCTGGCAGGATTTCTACCCAGATGGTTCAACCGAAGAGATGTTAACGTAGGCACTATTTACAGAGGAGCACTGAGACACCCAGAGACTAGAGGTGGCTGGAAGCCATTACTGACCCTAGGTGTGAAGGCATAAGGAGATGCTAGTGTGTTACTGGAGCCCAGGGAGATCTGGAGCCACAGAAGACACAGTTTCTGCTGGAACTGTGATGCCAAAGCAAGGAAGGAACAGGGAGAGAAGACCTCTCCTTCTTCCAGCTCACCAGTGCCCTGAGAGTGCCACTTGTAGACCAACCCAACCGGGAGCCAGAGGGCAAGGGAGCCTGGGTGGTACTGCCTATAAGGGTCTGCCTCCTGGGGCACAGAGAAGGGCAGAGAACGGAAGAAGGATGAGGGCCAATAGAGAGTACACAACACGAACAGGATAAGCTGGCCTGTTCTGATGAAGACTCCTCCCAGCTCCAGGCTGTATTCTGCCCTTGGAGCATCTCTTGTGCTGCATCTCCCTGACCCAGCTGCTCCAGTGTCCTCCATGGAGATGGTCAGCTGCCTGAAAGCAGGAACAGTGCTGCGTTGCTGTGCCTCCCTAGCATCCTGTGCTGCACCTGCGATGCAATCAATACTCTTTAAATTTAATTTCTGCTATGTGGCAACATGGGCAATTGTAACTTTCAATATTTCATTCTAATTAATTTTGAGTGGTGATTTTCTCATGGTGGTGGTTTGCTACATCAATTCTTTACCTTATATGTTTAAGTCTGAGAGCAGATGATTCTCATTCATTCCTTCATTCAATAAACATCCATTGAATGGTTACCATTTGCCCAGCGCTGTGCAAGAATCTCGGTCCCGGAAATGCAGTAAGGCACTCCACATGGAGCAGGGCTAAGAATGGATTGCCTGATGGATTGCCCATCACTTTTGAAAAAGAAAATAATTTCAAGTACTTGAGCAGAGATAAGTGAGCCCAAGCGAATTTGGGGGCTTGGATTCCAGAGCTCTGCTGTGCCTGTGGGTGAAAGCTTTCTGCTGGCATGTCGTAGGAAACTTCTTTTTATTAAAAACATCTTCATGTGTGCACCAAGGCACAAATGCAGCATTATTCACAATAGCCAAAAGGTGGAAACAACCCAAGTATAAAATAAGTCAGACACAAAAGGACAAACATTGTGTGACCCAATTTCTGTGAAATATCTAATAGACTAATGCCAAGACAGAGAAGGTAGACTAGGGGCAATGGAGACTTATTCTTAATGGGCTTAGAGTTGCCGGAGTAATAAAAAGGTTTTGGAAACAAATGGTGGTGATGGTACACAACATTGTGGATGTGATTAATGCCATTGGATTAGGCAGTTGAAAATAGTTAAAATGGCAAAACTTTTGCTGTGTATGTTTTGCCATGGAAACCCTCGTGGTATAGTGGTTAAGTGCTACAGCTGTTAACCAAAAGGTTGACAGTTCAAATCCACTAGGAGCTCCTTGGAAACTCTATGGGGCAGTTCTACTCTGTCCTATAGGGTCCCTATGAGTTGGAATCGACTCAATGGCAAAGGGTTTGGTTTATTTGGTATGTTTTGCCACACACACACAAAAAAAGTAAAACCAAAACAAAAAAACTTCCGTGAAGTAGCAGGTAATGATGACCTCAGTACCAAGGTCTTTGCTGGACCGTTATAAACCTCCAGTTTAGTTACATGAAAAGGGACCCTGAGAGAGTCGTTTAATGTTCCCATGAAAGAGACCTTGTTATACAGATCAACTTAGAAACAGCCCAAATGACTGTGTAGAAGCAGGAGGCCAGCTCCCTTCTGTAATCTGCCATATTAACACTAGGCTGTCATTTCCATTTGCAAAGTTTAAAGATCCTAATAATAACTGATGGTACCGGGAGGATTTGTGCCTTAAGTAGCCCTATTAATTCACCCAAAATTTTGGTCTTACAGGAAGCAGAGAACAAAAGCTAGTAATTAAGGTAAATGTTTGTACTCCCTGGTTGTGGTTGGGACAGCTTGAGGAGTAGCCCAAGGACTCGGAATTATGATGGCCTTCGGAGAATTAAAGCACAACTTCAACCTATAACGGATTAAAGCAGAAATGAACACAATCTCCTGACAGGGACAGTGTCTTCCAGGTCAAGTGGAAGAGGGCCTACTTCAGTTTTTGTGTAACTAGTTGTGTCTCAGGTATCAGCAAGGATCATTCTGATTTTTGAGATTTAGCCAAAATTGCCATAAAACCCCTCTCCCACATTCTGTGGCATTCACAATGCTTTCCCCCAGATTTCTGTAAATTCCTGGGAGCTTGGGTGCTCATGGTCACACTAGCTCTGAGTTTTTGACCCTCCAGCACTCTCGGCCATGGTTGTGTCTTCAGTCTGGGGCACCTCTGTTCCTTCTGCTTCCTGCTGTTCTCTAAGAACAGCCACACAAGACATGCGTGAGTGGCAGACTGTTAGGGATTGAATTGTGTCCCCCAGAATATGTGCTGGAATCCTAACCTCTGTTTCAGTGGATATAATCCCCTGTGGGAACAGGGTTTTCTTTGTTATGCTAATGAGGCCATATCAGTGTAAGATGTGTCTTAAACCTGATGACTTTGACATATCAAACAGCAGATTAGATGCAGCAAGTAAGCACAAATGGAGGAAAGACAGATGCCACATGGAGATCACCAAGGAACTGAGGAACAGAAGCTGAAAGGGACACGGATTTCCCCCCAGAGCAGACAGTGAGAAAGCCTTCCTGAATTTGGACTTCTAGCCCCCTAACTGTGAGAAAATAAATTTGTGTTCATTAACGCCACGCAGTTGTATTTCTGTTACAGCAGCACTGGGAAGCTAAGACACAGACTTTAATGAAGGCTTGTAGTGAAGGAGCAGTTTTATATCAGAGAAATAAAAATGCTTAAAATTGGATTATATATATTCACATTCTTAAAAATTGTATGGCCACGCTGTCACTGGGTATTCCTCCCTGGTCACTATTTTCCTAAGACTTTGTTCTTCTTGACCTCCCCCTCTATTTTCTCTTCTGCTCTCCTCTGTTCATTTTTGTGTTCTTTGTCTTTTAACTTAATTTTTCCAAATTACAAAATGCCTGAATATAATCAGTTTAAAAGTACAGAAGTATGGATTTAAAATATTACACTCCTCTTTCCAGTATTAGTTGTTGGACAATATTTTTAAGTTTGGCTGGTCTTATTAGCAAAAAATGGTATCACATCGTTGCTTCACTTTGCATTTTCCTGATTACTAGTGAGAGTAATTTTTCCCGTATCATTTATTGGTCATTTGAATTTCTTCTGTGAATCATGACTGTGTATCCTTTGCCCTAGAGCCCAAATCACTTCTGGATCCACCAGGAAGTCTGACTTTCAGAGCTTACAAATGAATACTGAAACCTGGAGGTGATCACACAAAATTACTCTTATCCTGTGGGGCCTGCCTGATGGCTTACTGGCATTCTCCAGGGGATGTCCCTCCAGCTCATGTCTGCTTCCTTCAATAACAATCATGCTCTTCTGTTAAATGCCCTCAATTTTGAATGCTCCAAAATAGAGTAAGTCCTGACAACCTGTAAATCCTGGGTGTACTATGGCCAGTGTAGACCTTGGCAATAAGAAGACAGACATCTGAAGCTCTAGAATCATCTCAGATTTTGAGGAGAATTGGTATTCAAATGGTTACCAGTAGTATTTGCTCTTTGTATAGGAGTACCATACAATTGGTTTGCCTAGGACAGCCCTAGTTTACACACTCTGCCTTGGTATCTCATCTGAATAGTGGCTCCTTTTACTCTCAAAATACCCTGCTGAGGATGATAAATTATAAGGTCATCCTATCTTTGTGTGGTCTTTAGCATGTTACTTGGCTTAGGAACCTGTTACCACACAAGCAATTGATAGAGATTCATATGTTGTGACATTATTTGTAAAAATGACTAGTCTCCTAGTTTTATAAAAGTCAGTAATATAGCAGCCTAAAACTAAGGGTTTATATTAAACATAGAGGCAGAGAACCACAGAATTTTGAGCTGACCTTAAAGGCAATTTAATTCAGTGATTTTTTGAGGTTATTAAGCCTTTGAAAAACTGATAAAAACTATGGACCTTCTCCCAAAGAGATAGTCACCCAAACATACACACATCTTGTCCATCATTTCAGTGGGTCCACAAACCCTCTGAATCTCATTCAGGGCACCCAGACTAAAAACTCTTGGTCTAAATCACACTATAAGTGAAGAAACTGAGATTCCGAGAAGCTAGATGACGTCTCAAAAAAAAAAGCAGAGCTGGTTACAGCTGGTTATATTTAGGGTTCCATGACTTCTATTTCAGTGCTTTTCGTCATGGTCTCCCCCCAGAATACCAAGACTTTTGTGTGACTGAGAAGTTCAAGTTGTAGAAGAGATCTTTGAGTGGGATGTTATTAAAAACTTGGGATCTTCCACTTTTTAAAAACAAAGCACTTGTTGGCTCTGCTCTTATCAAGTGCTTCTCAGATTGTTCATGGAGTTCTCATTAATATTTAAGATGCTGTACCTGCTGGTCAGCTTTTTTGCTGAATGGATGGTACAAAAAACTTGTGTCTTGTCTTACTTGAGCAGTTTTTCCCTCTGCCCCACTGTAACCTGTATCCCCTGCCCTCGCCACCTGAAGCGCTTACAGCTCCCTTCAGCATTGTGTCTTGGTTTTGCGTGCCTTAATTTCTTTTAATAAAAATTCCTACTTGTTCATTCAAATGTTTTCAAGGGTAAATTCGCTTTCTTTTTATAGTCTTCCGAACATCCATAGCAGAGGCGGTAACTCTTTTCTTCTGCCTCCATAAAGCTGGTAGAGATTTCTGTGACTACACAGGAGACACTGCATTGATTATTTTATTGACCCATCTTTCCTACCGCAGACCCCAACAACTAAATTGTAAGATTTGCCAGGGCGAGGGCAGGACCTAAGTTGGGTTTGCGAGCTAACGTTCTACATGCCTAGTGCTTGCCCTATAGGATGCCCTCCAAATATTTGTTGAATGACATTTATGAATAAATCCTCAGAGAATGCTTTTGTGCATCCCGATATATCAAATAAGGTCTAAGTAGGGATAGGGCATGCTTTCCTTGCTTCCACCGTGTTTGTTGTTGATTATTTTAGCTTCTTTCTCTTTTACAGGCTAATACAGCATTTTACAGACCCAACAGTTCTTTTTCTCTTTCTTTCGGCTTAAAGCAGAGAAAAACTTCCCTCATTAGCTTCACCTGGAAAATTTACAGTCACCGTTTTGGAGGGAGCTAACAATACTGGTGGATAAATTGCTGTGGGTCCCAGAAGGGAAGCTCCTGTTTTCCTTGCCAGATTTCTATGGCCTAGGGCACCATAGAAGATCTTTATTTTATTTTTTTTCTTTTCCCAGGTATCAGTGTCAAAAGGAGTTTGCCAAGGAGCCAAAATCTTCATCTGTTTATGGCTTCACAGCCGATGAAAAATGCAGGATCATTAGAAGCTAATTACTGGTATCATGGCAATATTTATCACAAAAGCTCATTTGATCTTCCAGAAGTCACTTCAGGGGCGAGCTGAGCCCATTACTATGAGGTACTATAAAGTTTTTTTGTTTTGTTTTGTTTTTTGCAAAATTACGCGATTAATCCACTAACAAACCACAACCAAGTGGAAAAGATAACAGTGGAGTGACATGGCCTGACAGCTCGATGGTTTCCATCTGGCCTACGTAATTTCTGAAATAGTTTGTTTCAAAAGTATTCCTTTCTACTTAGAGGATGATGTTTCAAAAGTTCATAGATGGAAAATTCAATTGAGTATGCCTTTTTGTGGATCCCGAAGAATTGGTTATTTTTAGATGCAGTTAACTAGCTTATTTGCACAAAAGCCATAAAGATGCACCCAAATAGGATCTCCAGCCTTACAGTTTAAGCTCTCTAAACTATTTGCTGATCCCTGTTGCTCTTACCTTCTTAAAATATATTGTTGCCTTTGGAATGCAAAGCCATTTGCATCTTATTCACTTATTCATTCAACTAATAGGTGCTGGGGATACAAAGGGTTGTATTTCATGACTTAGAGTTTAGTTTTGGAGAGAAGATGACTGAGAAAAATGATAAAACAGATTAAAATGTAGATGTCCCTGGACTAGTATAGATGTTCAGAGGGAGAAAGAGCAGGGTAACACAAGGGAAAGAACCCTGGAGGTAGAGGCAGAAAGCCTGGGTTTGAGGCCCGACTTCCATCTCTACACTGAGCCACAGTGTCTTTATCTGTAAAATGAGATAATAAAATCTGTTGTAATGGTCTTGGGTTTGTGAGTTTTCAAAGGGTTCTGGGAAAATTTTGTAAACTAGAAAGCTTGCTTCATGATCCTAATAGCTTCCTCCTCCTCCTTCTCGCCTCTTAAGCTCACTGGTAGGGTCTTCAGGGGTTAGGGAAGGCTTCTTGAAGGGGCTGGAAGTGAGCTGGGTGTAGAAGAATAGATAGGATTGAGAAAGTGGAAAGTAAAGGCATGAAATAAAGGCCCAGAAGCAGGGTTAGCACTTTATAAATTTTAAGAGGAAAAACCCACTATTTGTTTCCATATTATGAGGGAGGAAAAGTCTGTGGCTACTAATTATAATTATTTTCCTTATTCTTGGTTTGGCCACTAATGCAGCATTACAGGACCTCATACTTCTCACTTTTGCGGGAAGATTTTCTTTTTGACATATCTATGCATGCTATCAATGTACTTGGCAAAGATATGTCCATAGTGAGACTATAGCAAATCTATTTTTCTAAAAAAAGGCCTTGCTGGATATGCTTGGATTTTCTGATATTATGCCTTATGATGCTCTTGGTTCTCTCTCTGTGTCTTCAAATTTTGGTTATGTTTGTTTTGTTGCACCTGCTTGTACTAGAGACAGGCTACACAGAACAAGCCTGAAATGAGGAAAGAGGATGATATAGGTTCTGGTTCTGGATTTGTCACTGTCTTAGTCATCTAGTGCTGCTATAACAGAAATACCGCGAGTGGCCGGCTTTAACATAGAGAAGTTTATTCCCTCATAGTCTGGTAGGCTAGAAGTCCGAATTCAGGGCGCCAGCTCCAGGGGAAGTCTTTCTCCCTCTGTCGGCTCTGGAGAAAGGTCCTTGTTATCCGTCTTCCCTTGGTCTGGGAGCATCTCAGTGCAGAAACCTCAGGTCCAAAGGACAAGCTCTGTTCCCGGCGCTGCCTTTTTGGTTGTATGAGGTCCCCCTGTCTCTCTGCTCGCTTCTCTCTTTTATATCTCAAGGAGATTGGCTTAAAACACTATCTAATCTTGCATATCTCATCAATATAACTGACACTAATCCATCTCATTTCATCATAGTAATAGGATTTACAACACACAGAGAAATCACATAAAATGATGGACAATCACACAATACTGGGACTCATGGCCCAGCTAAATTGACAGATATTTTGGGGGGACACAATTTAATCCATGATTTTTTTTTAGTCACCAACCCCCTGTGTATTCTTGGACCAACCATCCAACCTCTCTGGGTATACTCTTAATAAATGAACGGGAGATTAGAAAACTTCTGGGCTGCCATGTAGTTCCAAAACTGTATGAGCCTTTTTAAGAATCATTATTTCAGTTAAGAGATAATCCTGTTGTTAGTTGTCATCGAGCTGATTCTGATTCATGGTGACCTCATGTGTGCAGAGAATAACTACTCCACAGGGTTTTCAGGGCTGTGACCTTTCAGAAGCAGATCACCAGGCGCCTACTTCTGAGGTCCCTCTGGGTGAGTTTGAACCCTTTTCGGCTAGTAGTCGAGCATTTAACCATCTTCTCTACCCAGGGACTCCTAATAAATGAACGTGAGGTAAGAAAATTTCTAGGCTCCCGTCTAGTTCCAAAAACCATAAGAGTCTTTTTAAAAATCACTATTTGGGTTAAAAGATACCCTAGGAGAGTTTATTTTAACAAAAAATATTGAGGTTGCTATACCTTTCCTCAGATTTTTAAGGGGCTTTGGATATTCAGAGGGTACAGCTCTGGAGGTCCTTGTCTTACTGTCTTCAGTCTCCTGCGGTGCTCCGCAAGGGGCCCACATGAGCCAACACTAGTCTATTGACGGCTGGATGAAAGAACAGCCAAAAGGAGCCACATTTTCTACAAAGAGGAACGTTTGTCTCACACTTAGGAGAGGCTGGCCACGGAAAGGGGCTCTTTCTCACAATAGAGAGCAGTTTTACATCCAATGTTTAGTGTCTATAACCTAGCCTGGGATATTAAATTCCTTGACAGCGGTGGCCACACGTTATTCATTTTTGCATACCCCACAGTGCCTAGCACCAGGCTTTGCAAATGTCAGATTCTCAATCTCTTTGGTTGAATGCAGCCAACTCTGTAGAAGCCGTTATTTTTCATGTGATTGCTCCATTTATTCGGTCAATCCTGCAAATGTGTAAAAACATGAAAAAGTGCTAAACTTCTGTTTTAATTGTCAGAATACACTGGTAACATTTAGATTTCCAATAATTTAGATTTTTTACTCTTGTATAGACACCCTGTCCTCTTTAAAACTACTCCTCTTCCTATCACTCCCCTGATCTCAGGAGAAAAAAGAGGTCCCTCTGCCCCCCGCCCCCCACCAAAAATATCCTGCTAAGCCATCCGCTGAGAGCCACTACAAGTTCAGGTTGCCATGAAAATGAGCTAGAAAGCAGTACAAAGGAGAATGGAGGGATTTCAGTTAGATCTGCTGTCTTAGTCTTGTTAGCCATGGCGACTGACCAAGCCCATTGCATGGAGCCCCAAGCTCCACGGCGAGGGTGGTCTTATTGATGACAACCAAGGAGAGCCCAGGATATGGGCATCGCTCACAGTGCCTTGAACACAGTGCTTTCTTCATATGTTTCTAAGCAGTGGACAGGTGAAACTCAATGGACAGAGGTGAACAGAGAACTAATTTCTTTAAAATGGAGTATCTTATTATCTATCTACCTCCTCTTCACCCCAAGCTAAAATCACCTGAATGCTGAGTTTCCTTCTGGTACCAAGCAGAAGGAGGTCTGCACCAATGCCAACACTATATGAGAGGAGAAAGCCCTGCTGGACAAAAGAAGGTATTTTCAGATCTTCCTGGCTCACCTAAAGGGCAGCACACTTTCATTTACCACTGTGAGTTCATGGGGTAGAAAGAACACAAGCCAGCTAACCCAAGAAAACCAGTGTTCTCAAGTCGATTCCAACTCGTGGCAACCCCATGTGTTACAGAAGAGAAATGCTCCGTTGAGTTTTCTTGGCTGTAATCTTTGTGGAAGCAGATTGCTAGGTCTTTCTTCTGTGGAGTCACTGGGTGGGTTTGAACTGCCAACCTTTAGGTTAGTAGTGGAGTGCAAAAAGCTTTCACCACCCAGGGACCTTACAATGGGGTTGGGACATTGTGATCTATAGGGTTTTCATTGGCTGATTTTTTGGGAAGTAAATCGCCAGGCCTTTCTTGCTAGTTGTAGTCTGGAAATTCCACTGAAACCTGTTCGGCATCACAGTAACATGCAAGCCTCCACTGGCAGATGGGTGGTGGCAATGCTTCAAGTGCATTGGTCAGGAATTGAATGCAGGTCTCCCACATGGAAGGTGAGAATTCTACCACTGAATCACTGCTGCTAAAAAACCCACTGCAGTGAGTCCGACTCATGGTGACTGCATGTGTTATAGAGTAAAACTGCTCCATAGGATTTTCTTGGTTGTAATCATTATGGAAGCAGATTGCCAGGCCTTTCTTCTGAGACACAATTGAGTGAGTTTGAACCACCAACTTTTTGGTTAGTAGTCAAGTGTAAACTTCTTGCCCCACCCAGGGACCTATGAACTATTAAAAACAAACAAACAAAATATCCAATGCTGGCAAAAAAAATAAATAAATAAAGAATGTTTGAAACCATAGAAAAAGTTTATTATGATTAAAAAAAATAGCATATCTACTGATTGTAATTGTGTGAAAATAATATTTTAAGTTAAAAAGAAAAATGAAAAGAAAACACCCATTGTAAACCCTCTGTAATTCCTGCTATCAACACCAGAAGCCTAGAAGCCACCCTTGGACTCCTCCTTCTCCTCAAATCCCATATGCAATCAGCCCCCAGATCTAGGAGGCTTCATCCCTGAAATATTAATCCCTTTTTTTTTCTCACCAAGGCTTTTCACAATCTAGCTCAAGCTTACATTTCCAGCCTTGCCTCCCACCACCCAAACCTTGAGCCATGCAGAAGGGTTTGCAGCTGTGCTCTTTCATGAATTCTGCCTCTGTGTATGCTCTTTGTCTTTCTGGAAGCCCTTGCCTTCCTCCACTTCTTGCCCTGAGGAACTCACCCTATTGTCTTCCCAAAACTCACCTCTAGCATGAAGCTTTCCCAGCCTATCTTGCCCCATAGAGTCTTGCGGCCTCCCCATTCCCTCACAGCCCCAGTGCATCCCTCTGCCCAGTGCTTATCTTCACATTGCAGTGCAATGTTTTTCCATGTCTGAGTAGTGGGAGCTCCTAGAGGTCATGTCTATGGCTCTTAGTTACCTAGTGCTGCTTAACACAATTACCACAAGTGGGTGGCTTTAAAAAACAGAAATTTATTTTCTCACAGTTCTGGAGGCTAAAAGTCCAAATCAGGGTCTTGGCCATGTCTATTCCTTCCTTGTCAGTAGCTCTGAGCTTTCACTGGGTCCTTGGCTTATGGACAATCCTCACACGACATCTGTCTTCCTGTGTGTGTGTCCTCTGTGTATGTCTCTGTATCTATTCTGGTCATTTCATAAATCAGAAGTCATTAAGTTTAGCACACACCCTACACTGACATGGCCACATTAACATAACAAGAAAAACTGTTTATTTCCAAACAGGATCTCTATAACAGGTACAAAGACCAGGAATTCAATACACATTTTGGAGGGGGGGACACAATTCAATCTCTAACAGGCCCCATAACTCCATCCCCAAGGACTCAAAAGGGTTTTTGCACGTAGAAGATAATCAATAAATCAACCAATGCCTGGTGAATAAATGGCTTGGTGATGGGATGGGAGTGGTGGGTAGGAATGGACAAAACCAAAAGTAGAGGAACTATGGCAGGAACAGAGGATATGCTGTTTCTTCTTCAGTGAATTTATGTAATTAAAAAAATTAAAATAATGGCAGCCTGGGGCTTGGGTAAAGAGGGAAGTGGGCACTTAACATTCATTCTGAGAAGGCATGGGATTCCAGATCTATGCCCAAGTATCCAATGCTGGGAAAGAGATGAGAAGTAAAACTTCTTCATTATTTCTCTTGCTTTTCTTTCTCTTTCCATAATCCTTTGCCATTTGGAGGACACTCGTTAATCTGTAAAGCAACCCCCTTTCCAGGCCATTAGTGCCAGGACGATGTGAAATAGCAGCCAGTCTGGGCCATTAGTGCCATGGTCATTTAAAACACCAGCTCGCTCAGGTTATTAGCGAGCCAGGGCAATTTGAGTGAACAACCTGTCCAAGCAATTAATGCCAAGGTAATTTAAAGTTCCACCCCAATCGCAGGCCTGTCAATTAGCAAGGTGTCTTCTATTTTACAAATCGGGGTAGGTGGCTCCTTGGGCACATTTGCGGACTTTCCTTAGGGGCAGGGGAAGTGTCTGAACACTGAACAGCGCTTGCTCACTGTCCATGGGAATGGGACTCCTGACTTCAGGCAGATTTCTGGACTACAGACCTATGAGTGAATGCTAACCCACAAATCTTCGAAATGCTGGCTTCTGTGCCCAGTGGCTTCCTGTAAAAGGTGTTGGGCTACAGTAAGATCCTTAGCAGGGGAGCACGTATTGTAATGCAGATTTCCCTCCCAGACACTCTAGAGGAGGCAGAGCACCATTCAACAGCTTCTGCAGGGCCCCAGAGAATGCCTGCCTGTGCCAGCTGTCTGGGTATCACATAGACCAGCCATGCTCTTGGCACGCTGGAGGAGGTTGGGTGCCATCTCCCATTTTCTGCAAAATCCAGCCTAGAAGCACAGATGAGCTCTGCGTTCTGGGGTGCTCCTGAGGAGATTAGTGCTGTTGTCTGTAATGCACATCAAGACTGAATCTGGAGAAGTTTGGGGAAGGCACAGGGGAGGGCCAGCTGGTGCAAGCAGACACCTTCTGCCTGCCTACCTGCCTGCCTGCCTGCCCGCCTGCCCGCCTGCCTGCGAGTGAAGTTTTCAGGTGGCTCACCGGAGCTGGCGCACAAAGTCACAGCCTTTCCAGGTTGGCTGCAGAATGTGGGGTCAGACACCATAAATGGCCATGCAAGGTGAGGCTGTTGGCTTAGCGGAAGGCAGGAAGCATCAGTCACATTTATGAGGTGCTCTGACCTCCTGGGATATCCCAAACAACTTTGCAGACCCTAGAACATTCCCAAGTTCCTTATTATCTTTCTTATAATTATGGAGCACATACAAAACTCTTTTGCTGAAATACATCCTCTGTAGTCTTCTTATTAGTTGCCATGATTAATCATTTCCATTCAGCAGTGGAATTTAATCCAATAATTTAAAACCCTTTGTTAAACACATGCTCAGGCAACGCGCTAGGAACTCAGCAATGGAGCCGAATAGGAATAGCTCTGCCTCCTGGAGTTTACAATCTTATTAGATTTTGTTGTCAAATCCTTTGGGGCACTCATCATAAGTACAAGTAAGTTTCACAGGTTTCAGGACAAAAGGGCCCAAAAAAGATATCAGAATTCAGGAAAGAATGACAAGAATTTAGTCAGGGGATTAGAACAGAGAAGGGGCTAGAAAATGATTCTGCAGTGGTTTGACCTATGATCTAAGGCAAACTGGATTTTCCCAGGATCTACTGAAAGCCCAGAAACAGGTTCTCTGCTCACTGGGTCTAGCGATGCTGAAATATTCGGTTGGAAACTGATGCCCCAGACACAGAAACGTCCAGTGGTGAACGGAAAGTATACCAGCAATAAATTTTACCCGATACCTTCTATCTATTGTTGTTAGCTGCTGTTGCATTGACTAAAACTCATGGTGACCTTACGTACAACAGAACAAAACATTGCCTGGTCTTGTGTCATCCTCACAATTGCCAGCATGTTTGAGTCCATTTTGCAGCTATTATGTCAATCCATCTCACTAAGTGACTTCCTCAAATTCTCTGGCCGTCTACTTCACCCAGTATGATGTCTTCCTCCAGAGACTGAGGAAGATGATGTATCCAAAGCAAGCGAGTCAGACAACGTTTTGTTGTGATCCATGGTTTTTTCATTGGCTAATAATTGGAAATAGATTGCCAGGCCTTTCTCCCTAGTCTGTCTTAGTCTGGAAGCTCCACTGAAGCCTGTCCATCAGGGGTGGCCCTGTTGGTATTTGAAGTACTGCTATGATGGAAACTGTCATCGTAGCAGCATTCAAGCTACCACAATATGACAAACTGACAGATGGGTGATGGCTCTATTACATTAAAAAAAAAAAAAAAGAAAGAAAGAAAACCTAAACCCATTTCCACTGAATGGATTCCAATTCATAACAACCCTATAGGATTGAGTAGAACTGCCCCATAAAGTTTTGAAGGCTGTAAATCTTTACTAAAGCAGACTGCCACATCTTTCTCCTGCAGAGTGGCTGGTGGGTTCGAACCACCACCTTTCAGTTAAAAGCCAAGCACTTTAACCACTGTGCCACCAGGGCTCCTATTGTAGAGAGGTTCTGTTAGAGAGAGGCTTTTTAAGCACTTACATGTACATAGATTCTTTGAGGTATTTGACTGTAAACAATAAGGATCCTTTACAATCGGTTCGTTATGAAGACAAATGAGCTCCTGCAGGCTTTGTTGTCTCAGTGTCCTCCCCACTCTTTTCTATTTGCTAAAGTCCTTTAAGGTCAACACAAATGCCACCCCTTCCTTGAAGATGCCGTAAATCTCATCTAGGAACCCACATCACTTTGTAATTTTATTGTGGCAGTTACTTCTTCCCACATTTGGGGGAACCAAATAGATTAAGATGTTTTTTAAGAAAAGAATTGATGCATCCAAATTGTGGTGCTGGTGGAGAGTATTGAATATCCTGCGGTCTTCCAGAAAAACAACAAATCAGCCTTAGAAGTAATACAACCAGAATGCTCTTTAGAAGCAAAGATGGTGAGATTTTGGCTGGCTTAATTTGGACATGTCATCAGGAAAGACCAGTTGCTAGAAAAGCACATTATATTTGGTAAAGTAAAAAAAAAGTAAAGTAAAGGGCCAGCAAAAACAAGGGAAACCCTCAATGAGATGGACTGACACAATCACAACAATGGACTCAAACATGCCAATGATCATGAAGATGGGATGGGACCAGATGACGTTTTGTTGTACATAAGGTCATTAAGAGTTAGAGCAGACTGGATGGCACCTAACAACAGCAACGATAATCCATAAACCACTGAAATCTTACAGAATTTCCATTGTTTTTAGCGTCCACATTACATTTCTCAGACCGCCTCTTTCAGCCAGAAATAAAATAAAGCTTCTTCAACATGTGTCTTGATTTTCTATTTAGAGCCTCTGACTTATAATTATAGTTGTTTACAAAACTCTTTTCTAATTAGAATTTACATAAGGGCTGGGATAGGTATTTCTCGACTTTTATTTCCTCACAGTATTAAAAAAAAAATGCTATATAAATTACATACTAGTTATTCAGGAAATGTTTGAAATGTGGAATTGAATCTGCTTTATTTCTGCAACTGGTATATTAAATGCGCTAAACTCAATGGGGGCACAAACAGGAAATGGCTTTAGTCTTCCTCAACCATCATGTCCCAATATTTTTGGGCAAATACCCCTTCACTACAGCGTTGTAAGTTCTCTTTCAGTTATAAGAAAAAGCCCTGTTTTGATAGCTAAAATTCACCTTCAGGGATTAGAAAGTCCAGTCCAGTCTTATTTAAAATTTCAATCTCATATCCAATTAAATGCTTCTCTCCTCTCTTCTGCTCGGGCCTAACCCAATGGGTCATTAGAACATTAGTATAAATTCTGAGACAATAGAAGTCCCATTCTACTTCTTAATACCTTAGAATCAACACAGAGGAGAAAGATATCTTTGGCACATAACGCAATATACCTGAGTCTACTTGCTTTGTGAAGACCACAGCCAAGATTAAAGTTTAGTTTAATTACTTCCAGCTATCAAATTCTTCATGGGTTTCTAATGTGCTGATGACTACAGCAACCTTTAAGATTTTAGCCACCCAGGCACCAAACCCAAATATTATTACAGCACAGAGTAGAAGTATCCTTTGCAGGGAAGAGGCTAATAAAACTTTGCATTCTGAATTTAGAATTATCATCTGACAATCCCCTTGGAATTATAACTCTTGCATTGTTACACACTAAATAGCTACACTTGTCATGTTAATAAAATCATAGTAATTGAGTAGCGTTTTCATTAAGACAGGAACATGGTTCATTTTGAAGACAGATGAAAATACAACCTGGAGATTCCATAGAAACTCTCTTTTTCCATTCACGTTGCACAGAACCCAGAAAAATGGGGAATTGTTTTAAGCAAACATCCCCACAAGTTGCACGGCATTACCTCTTCTGGGGTCGGCACTACATGAGTCCCTGCCTTGAGGGTTATCAGGTGTTCTTCAGTTTTCCTCAGGTCCAGGCAAAGTGGCTGCACGCATCTATTTTAGAGGACCACTTAATGTTTCCCAAGGCTGCAAAACGGTCCCAGACCTAAGCGTATCCTAGAATAGTGGTTACAGACAGGGCTTCACAGAAGATGTTCTCTCAATCACACTGCTTAGTTCAACACGCCCCACATGTGAACACTTAGCAGATCACAGCTAATCATAGATCCCTCATGATGCAGAAAAGTCAGCTATAAGATCCAGAATCCAGGTTGGGTATGGATTCTTCTTCCATGAGAATGAGCAGGTAGAGATAACTGTGCTACCAGGATGGTCACCAGGAGTAGATACAGCCAAAGGCGTGCTCTGAGTACCAGTGCCTGGGGTGTGCTTGAACTCCATGTGCCTCCTCTGGACACTAGTATCCAATGGCAAAATTGAGGTCTCATGATTATATGGCAGGTGTGGATGAAAATAGTGTATTGCTACCTTGTACCCCTCTCAACAGCAATGCCTCTGGCCCTAAAATGAGGAGAAGGATGAGTGGTAACCATCAGCTTTGTGTCCAGATAAGACCCCACACATATGTTTGCAGAGACATTTAAATTTGTTGTTGTTTACCGTTGAGTTGACACTGACTCATGGTGATCTTACAACAGAATGAAATGTTGCTCAGTCCTGTGTTATCCTTAAAATGGCTGGAAGGTTGGAATATACAATGCAGTCACTGTGCCAATTCATTTCTCCAAGGGTCTCCCTTGCACTCTTTGGCCCTCTGCTTCACCAAACATGATGTCCTCCTCCAGTGATTGATGCCTCCTGATGATACGTCCAAAACAAACAAATCAGATGATATTCTGTTGTGATCCTGCCAGGTCTTTCTTCCTAATTTGTCTTAGTCTGGAAGCTCTGCTGAAACCTGTCCACCATGGGTGACCCTGATGGCATTTGAAATACTGGTGGCATAGCTTCCAGCATCACAGCAACATGCAGCCCACCACAGTATGACAAATTCACAGACAGGTGGTGGAAAGTAAACTTAGGCAAACATAAAAGGAAGCTAGGTGGTAGACCTGTCAGTATTTCAGTAGAGACTGAAGACACCATGCCTAAAACCATGCTTCCTTGAGCCATAGAAGCCATCAGGGTATTTGGCAACATTGATTGAGCTACATGTTCAGCAGTCAACTGGGGGGAGTGGGATCTGTCAGCCTCTTGGCCATGCACCTCAGCATCCTGTCTAGGTGCTGGACAAATATGAGCTTCCTTCTGTCTTCTGCATAATTCAAGATGTCTACAGCTCTGTGCAGGAGATGAGGCAAGAACTTAATCACTGGTAAGTACCAAGTACACATGTCCTAGAAGAAGCACAGGCACAACGCTTTGAGGGTTCAGAGAAATGAGAGAGAGCTTTCAGCTGGGATCACTCACCTAAGGCTTGAGAGAGATGCACTCGAAGCATAAATGCATCATAAGAAAGTACTTCCACACGTGTGGTATGGACAGAGAGTGCTGAGGGATTTCAGGGGGAGCTTCGGAAGGGCCAGAGAATTTAGGGAAGTTTTGTGATAGTGTGTCTGTGGGCCAACTCATCAGATCTTGGGCCATGCTTATCAGCAGTTATGATCTGGGAGCCGCTAGGACTTACTGGGTCTGGGTTGTAAGTATGAATTTTAATGAGCCCCATAGAGAGTTCTAATGTACCCTGAAAGTTTGGGGAACTCTAATAGGCAGCTTCAAGTCATCTCAGTCTTACCTATTCTTTAAAAACAGTCCAGTCCTAGCTCATTAGTTTGAGGAGGGCTGGTAGCAATCAAGGCACTATACCCAGACATAGCAGTGGAGCAGATTCTCTGCCTCCAGGGATTCATGATCTAATGGAACAGCAGAAATACAAACAAATAATATGGCATAAAGATTGCCAAGTTCCCTTCCATTGGAGGATGGCTTTGGAGCCACGCTGATCTGAGTTATAATTCACCAGCACAATAGTAGTGTGTTTGGGGCAAGCTCCAGAACCAAAGTGGGGATAAGTTTTGTTTAAGAGAAAAAGCTCCTTTTCCTCTTGGATAGAGGGAAGGACATATTTCTAAATCTTCCTGGCATCACCTGCAGGTACGAACACATGAGGATGTATACATTTTTTAAGGCTAATTTCATGGGACAGAACCCCTTCCTTGAACCAAAGCGGGGACTAACTCCCAATTATTCCATAACACCCACCTAAATGATGAACCTACTTATGGCCACTACCAGTCTGCATGGCACCCACCATGCTCCCCCTCTCCAGGTCCCTCTTCAAGGGTCCAGTGCCTGTCAGCTCAGCACGGCCACTGTGATCAGCCCAGGTACCCTAGAGCTGGGAGCCTTAGCAGGCCAGAAGGAAGCTGGGATCAAAGCCAAGGAAGAGGGAGGATGACCTGCTCCCTGTCTATGTTGCACTCTGTGCCTTTGGCCCCAAGAGCCCTTTGCTGTGTCCAGAGTCTCGCAGAGTCTCCTATGGACAGTTTCTTGTTCAATACCCTGCCCCACAACAGAAAGACTTTCAAGAGCATGCTTCTGTCAGTTTCTAACTCTCAGACATCTAACCATGGAAGCTCACACCCAGTTCAAGGGACCAAGTAGGGAGTAGACACTGGATCGTTCCTCTGTCCTCCACTGTTGTTGTTAGTTGTTGTCCAGTCAATTCCTACTCATGGCGAACCCATGAGTGCAGAGTAAAACCACTCCATAGGGTTTTCAAGGCTGTGATCTTTTGGAAGCATTATCACCAGGCCTTACTTCTGAGGTGTCACTGAATAGGTTTGAACTGCCAACCTTTTTGGTTAGTAGTCTAGCACCTGACCATTCGCGCCACCCGGGGACTCCTTGACCTCCCCTAAAATGCCTTTCCAGAAGCAATAGTCTCCCTTGATGCAGTTATCTCCTCCCTACACCTACTACCATCAGCATTTTTCTTTTTGCCCCATGGAGCAACCATGTCTCAAAACATCTTTATTTTAGCAGAACCTCTTTGCTTTACTTTTGCACTGTTAAAAAAAACCCATTGAGACTCTTTCCCATGAACCATGTAGGATGGTCTGTGGAAAAGGTGGACTCATGGCTCCATCTCCAGCGAATCAGAAAATAGCTCAAGTGTTAAAATAACTGATTCACTGGTTTCTGTTCTCCTTATAATGAGTAATAAGATCCCTAGGGCCAATTTTTGTTTAGAGCTCAAGTTACTAGAACTTGTCCTCCTTTCAGTCATCATGGTAAGGGAGAAACTTCTCCCAAACCTATAGACGAGGAAGTTGCAGCTGAGTGCTGACACGAGGGTCATAGTGAAAGGCCTGGTCTTGCTTTCTAAGGATAGCTTTGAGGATCACAACTTCTTTATTTGTTACAGTAGAAAGGGTACGTGTGGAAGAAGATGTTGTAAGATTATGGGAGAATTTATGCCTGGGCATATCTATGAAGTAGTAATAACAATAATCAGCATAAAAAACTAGCATTTACTGAGTACTTTCTTATGAAAAAAGCACGGTCATAAATGTGGACTAAAATAGATGATGGATTATTTCATTAAGCTTGCCACAATATTAAGAAATAGGTATTATCATATTCATCCCTCCACCCCCCGAAGGAATGTAAACCCCAAGATGGCAAGTATGTTGTTTGTCTTATTTTTTGCAGGATCCTTGGGACTAAGATGAGTACCTGGACACAGATGTTGCTAGCTGTTGTTGAATTGGCTTCCAACTCATAGGACCTCACACAAAACAGAACAAAGCATTGCCTGATCCTGCTCCATTTCCATGATTGGTTGGGGATCAGATGGTTATGATCCATAGGATTTTCACTGTCTGATTTTTGGAATTAGATCAGCAGGACTTTCTTCCTACTTCTTCTTAGCCTGGAAGCTCTACGGAAACCTGTTCAGCATCACAGCAACACACAAGCTTCCACTGACGGATGGGTGGGGGCTGTGGGTGAGGTGCATTGGCCAGGAATTGAATCCGAGTCTCCTGCATGGAAGGTGAGAGTTCAACCACTGCCCCTTTGGAGAGTCTCTGGCACATAGACACTCAAACGGTTCTTGTTGACTGAAATTACTATTATGCTGTAGGTGCTCCATCCATGTCATATAGATCATCCATGTCTTAAATATGAGGAACCTAATGCTTAGAGAATTTCATTGACTTGAACCTCAGTAGCCTGAGACTTTGAGTCAGACTTACCCACTCCCCAGACCACTCTACAAGTTCTTTGGAGAATGCAAGGTGAGTAGAAGGATGAAAAGTATGTGGCTAGGTTTTATGATAGCTGGTATTTTTTTTATGGGGAGTAGGAAAGAAGGGTGACCTAAGAGAAATGAAAAGATTGGCTCAGGCTCAAAAGCCCAGTGGACATCAACATCCCTGTCAATTAGCAGCTGTGAAAAAGACAGCAATTCACTTGAAGTCTAGCTGCTTAACCCTTGGAAGAGGGAGGCTGGTGTGTGGTGTCTGGGAAGGAGGAAGTGGGGGAAGGAGGTGGTAGTGGACAAAGGCATTTCATTGACCGTTAGGTTGACAGAGCACCAGACAACAAGCTTTCCAGCAGAACTTTCTGGAAATGAAAATAGAAAGTTGATTATACATGTCTAAATTCACACAGCTAATAATTGGAAGAGCCGTGCTTAAAATCTTCATCCAAGGACTCCCAGTCAGGGGAAAGATAGCATTCTTTTGATTATTTTCTCAAGTTGACATTACATTTCCCTGTCATACTTGACCAAAGATTTCTCCTTCCATACTGTACCTGTAGCACTAGTGTTCCAAGTGGTAAAATACACCAGTCAGTGAATAAGGGATACGCCCCTCCTTTCATAGAGAAATAACTTCCTGTCCACACTTAGCATCAGCATGACTCACTCTACTACTGCAAGCTTGTTGAGGGCAGAAATGGGTGGCCCCCATCTCTGTACTCCTTCCACAGCCAGAACAATTCCTTGTGCCCATTGTACGTGCTCAATAAAGCATGCGTTTCATTAACTTGAATTAGTCCTTGAAGCCAGCTTTGCAAAATCCATGTCTGGAGAACTACAGCAAGCCCCATCTCCTCCCTCCCCTCATCATGGGCACAGGCCTGGATAAGAAAGCAACTTTTCAGAGATTGAAGGGTGGCCCCGTCTGAGGAGTCTCAGCCCCCTAGCACTATCCCTAGCGGAACACTTACATAAAGAATAACCCTCTGCTTCCTACATTTCATGTTCTTCCTAAACTTTGGCTGAAGATTTTATAACCAGTGCCCCAGAATAGTGGTTCCTTTATTCTTTGATCTACTCCCTGCCTTTTCTTCCTTGATTTTGGCCTTCCCTTCTCCTTCATTATATTCCTAGGGGGAAGTTGTTCAGCTTCTTCAGGCCTTATTTTCTTTTTCCACTGAATGAAACTAATTATATCTATGTGAACTACAGGGTTATCGTGACATTAAATAAGACGATATTTGTGAAGATTTGCACATAGTAAGCACAATTAGACATTGGATATTATTATTACTTCCTGTTCTTATTTATTCTTCCATGTACTTTTCTCAAAGAACATGCTTAAGGACACTACAAAAATATATGAAGACAGGAAAGAAATTAGAACATTTGCTAGGGAAAATGCTTAGGATCTCAGAGGTAGGCTGAGTTTGTCTGGAAGGTTGAGCTCAAGTAAGACTCTTTCATAAACGTGATTGAGCTTTGCACATTTATTTCTGTAGCATTTCCCTATACACTTATTTATACTCAGAAGTCCATTGTGTCCCACATATTTTAAAATATTTATTTCATCAAATTCATGATACTTCCTGTGAAGTAGAGGGACGGGAGCAAGAGAGGGAGAAGAGGAGAGAAGAAAAAAGGAAAAGAACAATGGTTGATGTACAAGCAAAATAGGCAAAGGGGAGGCGAGAGATGAGAAGAACACTGCGGGCTCTGAGAGAAGAAGTGGCAGGGCTTCCAGCCAGAACTGAAAGCAAAGATTCCTGGAGCTCATAAAAAGGCTGACTGAATATGTGTGAGAATTGAATGGAACTATCTCTATCTGTTATTTTGCTGAAGATAATTCAGAAAAGGTTGCCGCAGTACACCAGCAAGGAACTACCAGAAATTCAAGCTGGATTCAGAAGAGGATGTGAAACAAGGGATATCATTGCTGAAGTCAGATGGACCTTGGCTGAAAGCAGAAAATACCAGAAAAATGTTTACCTGTGTTTTATTGACAATGCAAATGCATTCGACTCTGTGGATCATAACAAATTATGGATAACGTTGTTAAGAATGGGAATTCCAGAACACTTAATTGTACTCATGAAGAACCACCTGTACATAGACCAAGAGGCAGTTGTTCAAACAGAACAAGGGAATATTGCATGGTTTAAAATCAGGAAAGGCGTGCATCAGGAGTGTCACCGTATTTATTCAATCCGTATGCTGAACAAATAATCTGAGAAACCAGACGATTTAAAGAAGAACTAGGCCTCAGGATTGGAGGAAGGCTCATTAACAACCTGCAATATGCAGATAACACAATCTTGCTTGCTGAAAGCAAAGAGGATTTGAAGCAGTTACTGATGAAGATCAAGGCTACAGCCTTCAATATGGATTGCACCTCAACACAAAGAAAACAAAAATCCTCACTACTGAACAATAAATAACACCTTGATAAACAGAGAAAAGATTGAAGTTGTCAAGGATTTCATTTTACTTGGATCCACAATCAACACCCATGGAAGCAGCAGTCAAGAAATCAAACAACATATTGTATTGGACAAATCTGCTGCAAAAGACCTCTTTAAAGTGTTGAAAAGCAAAGATGTCACTTTGAGGACTAATGTGTGCCTGACCCAAACCATGATATTTTCAATCACCTCATATGCATATGAAAGCTGGGCAGTGTATAAGGAAGACTGAAAAAGAATTGGTGCCTTTGGTGAAGAATATTGAATATACCATGGATTGCCAGAAGAACGAACAAGTCTGTCTTAGAAGAAATACAGCCAGAATGCTCCTTAGAAGTAAGGATAGTGAGAGTTCGTCTTATGTACCTTGCACATGTTATCGGGAGGGCCAGCACCTGGAGAAAGACATCACGCTTGGTAAGGTAGAGGGTTAGAGGAAAAGAGAAAGACCCTTAGTGAGATGGACAGACACTGTAGCAGCAACAATGGGCTCAAACGTAACAATTGTGAGGATGACACAGGACTGGGCAGTATTTCATTCTGTTGTACATAGGGTTGCTCTGAGTCAGAACCTTCCTGATAGCATCTAACAACAACATTTCTGTCTGTGCCTCTCAGAAACTGGCTTAGCTCTGCAGGCAACTTTGGTGCTCTCTCCCCTCCACCCACTTCCGGGAGTAATCACATAGAGTAGCTTATACCAGATGCCCTTAAGGATTTACTCTATAAAACCAGTTGCCATCAAGTTGATTCTGACTTATGGTGACCCCATGTGTGTCAGAGTAGAAATGTGCTCCATAGGCTTTCCAATAGATGACTTTTCAGAAGCAGATTGCCAAGTCTTTCTTCCAACATCCCTCTGGGTGGACTCGAACTGCCAACCTTTTGGTTAGCAGACAAGCTCGCCAACTGTTTGCAACAGCCAGGGACCCCACCAGGCACAGTAGGTGCTTATAAAATTTTACTGAATGAATGAATGAGTGGTCCAGGTACAACTTATTGCCTAGCGCTAATCATTCTTCATTCCTGACATTGCTCTTTCCCTGCCCTTCCTTGTACTGCAATGGTTTTTAATTTTTAAAGTTTTTTATTGAGATATAATTCACATACCATAAAATATATCCATTCCAGTGTGCAATACAGTGGTTTTTATTATATTCACACAGCTGCACTATCATCACTACCATCTAATTCCAGAACATTTTCATCATTCTAAACAGAACCCCGCACCTATTAGCAGTCACCTCCGTTCCCTACTACCTTCCACCCCTTGACAACCACTCATCTACTTTATGGCTCTATAGATTTTCCTAATTTGGACTTTTTATATAAATGGAATGCACAATATTTGTTCTTTTGTGTCTGGCTTCTTTTTTTTCTTTAGCATAATCTTTTCAAGGCTCATCCATGTTGTAGCATGCATCAGTACTTCAGTCGTTTTTCTAGATGAAGAATATATCATTGCGTGGATATACCACGTCTTGCTTAGTTGTTCATCAGCTGATGGGCATCTGATTTGTTTTTACTTTATGGGGAGCCCTGGTGGTACAGAAGGTTAAGAGCTTTGGCTGCAAAGCTAAAGGATGGCAGTTTGAATCCACCACCCTCTCCTTGAACACCCTATGTGGCAGGTCTCTATGGGTTGGAATCGACTCAATGGCAGCGGGTTTTTTCAGTTACTTTATGGCTATTGTGAACAGTGCTGCTATGAACATTCATGTACAAATTTTTGTGTGCGCATGTGTTTTCAATTCTCTTGGGTGTATGCCTAGGGGCAGAATTGCTGGGTTACTGTTTAATTTCTTTGCCTAGGCATCTTTCTAGTTCTTTGGCTATCTCTTCTTTCGGTTTTAATTTGGTTAGGGCATTTTATTTTCATTTCCTGGTAGAGATAAGAATCTCAGTCATCAGCTGATTGTGCCTGGCTGTGTGAGAGATTAAAAAAAACAATAAACCAAACCCAGTGCTGTCGAGTCGATTCCAACTCATAGTGACCCTATAGGACAGAATAGAACTGCCCCATAGAGTTTCTAAGGAGTGCCTGGCAGATTCAAACTGCCAACCCTTTGGTTAGCAGCCGTAGCATTTAACCACTATGCCACCAGGGTTTCCTGTGAGAGAGGAGCTGACTGCAAATTGGGCAGCAGCATGAACTAACTGAATTATGGGAGTTCCTCTCCACAGGCAGCCATTGTTAGGAACATCATAACCTGTTGCCGTTGAGTGTATTCCGACTCATGGCAACCCTATGTGTTTCAGAGCAGAACTGTGGTCCACAGGGTTTTTAAGGCTGTAAATTCTTGGAAGCAGATTGCCAGGCCTTTCTTCCAAAGCGCCTCAGGGGGGTTGAACTGCCAACCTTTTGGTTAGTAGTCAAGCACTTAACCATTCGCGCCCCTGAGGGACTCCAGAAACAACATAGACTGGGCTAGTCATTTCATTCCCTACCATTTACCTCATTTGTCCCCAGCAAGTCTCCAAAGAACTTTCATAAAGATCCCATTCAGAGCCCCAAAGTCCCTGGGTAGCACATCATAGTAAAAGCCTAAGGATTGGCATGACTTCACAGGATAAGGTTGGGGATGCTGGCTTGCATGTTACAGAGAGATGATCTGGAATCTGAAACTCTTGGCTCATGAGAGCAATAATGGAGGAAACCAGGAGTGGACTTGACTTGGTGTGCTGACCATCAGAACACTTCTTGGCTGTCAGCAAGTCCAAACGTTATGCTGGGGAATGATAATGCCTGCTGCCCAGTTAAAACGTTCCAATCAATGAAAGGAAACTTATCTATGAAATGGAAAACCTTTCACTGTGTCTGACAGAGTCAGCAGTGCAAAGTCATAAAGAAAAGAACAAAAATTAGCTTGCCAATTCCCTGAAAGGTCCCTTTTTAAGCATTGAGATTCCTAGAGCTGGAGGCGGGGAGCTCAGATATCACCAAATAGGTTATTGATGTTTCAAAGATTACAGAATCATAAAAGTTAAACATGAGGAGTAGCTATTGAGTCCCCTAATTCCTCAACTGCCAATACCACCTCTTCCTCCTTCCTCTCCTTGTGTTCAGGTAGGTAGTCAGGGCTGGTTTAAAACAATGCCTGGGGCTGGGCTTCCTCTCTTGCTGCAGGTGTCTCTGGTGAGACTTGACAGGAGGTTGGCCAGAGTGGTTTCCTAAATCAGGGGCACGAGAAGCAGAAGGGAGGAGGTTCTGATGTGAAGGTCAACAGTAAGGCAGTACTTGCTGTGGGGTAGGGCAGCTGGAATTCAGAGCTTCAAAGGCATTGTTAGAGACAGGCAGTGAAGAGGAAGTCTTCAATTTACTGAGAGCTGATTCTGCCCTTAGTCCCCGGGTCACCCAAATGGTGAAGCAAGCACTGGGCTAGTAACCGAAAGGCTGACTATTCACATGCACTTAGAGGCACCTTGGAAGAAAGGCTTGTCAATTCACTTCTGAAATATCAGCCATCGAAAACCCTTTGGAGCACAGTTTTACTCTGACACACATGGGGCCACCATGAGTGGGAGTCAACTCAACAGCAGCTGGTTTGGTTTTGATTTTTGGTCCTACCCTCGGTCCTAGTCAGAGCAGGTAACCTCAGACACGCTATGAGTTGAGATGTGCCTGGAGGCACGTACCCTGTTCCTGACTGCTGGAAGCTGACCATTAGCAAGTATTTCTTTTGCAATTAAGATATGATTCCCTATTAAAATGCAAATACAAAGAATACATTAAACGTGATTATCATTCACCTGGATGTAGATTTAAGCATCAGATTCTTGCTAAATGATAGCCACTGACTACAGGCTTTGAAGAACTGGGGTGGGAGTGAGATGGCAAGGTCTGAGGAAGCACATTCTCTGAGCAGCGGAAGGTACTTGTCGGGAGGAGTAAAAGCTGTAGAGGGACTGTCTCCATTCACCTTTGGCACCATATGAACTCTGGCCAGATCTGTGGTTAGTTCTCAGTCCCCAAACATCACACTCACTGCTGGAAGTGGGCCCAAGATGCACCCGAGGCCAAGGACACCAAGGCTGACCCTCTGTGCCCCATTCTTTCCTGACCCACCTGGCACAGCAGTGCAGGGACATGAAAACAGCTCTGCACCTCATTTCATTTGGAACCCTGAGTGAATTTCCAACTTACTTCACAGCACTGATGACAGAATTGGGAACCTGCAGGTGGAGGGCCAGGATCTTTATCCAAAGAATAAAGCTTGAGACAATTTAGTCCATTATTGTCCCCCATCCATTCTCTGTTACTTCCAAAATAAAAGAGCCATGGTAGCACAGTGGTTAAGAGCTATGGTTGCTTACCAAAAAGTTGGCAGTTTGCATCCACCAGCCACTCCTTAAAAACCTTGTGCGGTAGTTCTACTCTGTCTTACAGGGTCTCTATGTGTTGGGTTTCGCTTGACGGCAGTGGGTTTGTTTTTTCTGGTTTTGGCCATCTCCTGGTCGCTATGAGTCGGAATCGACTCAATGGCACTGGGTTTGGTTTAGTTTGGTTTTTTTCTCCCTCCTCAATACTCTTTCTCATATAGCTATCCACTTCCTCACCCAACTCATCCTCCAAAACTTTTTCCCTTTGCCCTCTGAAACCTCCTTTCAATGAATAATAATAGACAGAGTCGCTATGAGTTGGAGCTGACTTGACCGTGCCTAACAACAACAACATTATATGTTAGGTGGAGTTCTTTGGTGGTGCAAATGGCTAATCACTTGGCTACTAATTGAAAGACTGGAGGTTCAAGAAAGCCCTGGTGATTTATTTCTGAAAGGTCACAGATACTGAAAACCCTATGGAGCACAGTTCTACTGTGATACACATGGGGTCGCCATGAGTCAGAATCGACTCCACAGAAACTGGAAAACTGGAATGTATTGGACACTTAATTTCATATATTCTGAAGTTCTTAGGTTTTGCATGCGTGGTAACTAAGGCTTAGAGAGGTAAAGTAACTTGTCCGAGGCCGTACAGGAGGGAGCGGTGAGATAAGCATCAAATCGGATCCACAGTTCTTGCCCTTAGTCTCTATTCAATGCTTACCAAAGGCCATATTACAGAATAACAGAAGAGGGCATGAATATGTGGTAGGTAAAAACAGCATGCCTTAGCCTGTTGTCCAGTTCTAACTTTCTTTCAACATCCTCACTGCTATCTGCTGAGGTCCAGGCCATTCTTGGGCTCCTAATTCATGACTCCCTCCCAATCTAATACTCACCATCCTCTTGGGCCTTTTATGTCTGAGCAGCAGATCCATCTGGCACTCTTGCTTCATTGTCCCCTTCTCTGGCATATTTGTCCTTCACCCCACATGTCTAACCTACCTGGGGCAGATCCATTTCTGCAAGGACAAACCCCAGTATCCAGGCCTCTGCACAGCCTCCTCTCTCCTCCCTTCTGGCTCTCTCCTTTATCCCTTAATGTCTGCTTTTCTCTAAGGCCTTAATTCCTTGGCCTTCCTTTCTCTGGAGCCCTGATGGCACCACGGTTAAGCACTTCACTGCTAATTGAAAGGTTGGCAGTTTGAACCCATTCAGCAGTGAGAGAAAGACCTGGTGATCTGCTTCTAGCCAAGAAAACCCTATGGGGCACTTCTACTCTGTCATATGGGTTGCTATGAGTTGGAATTGACTCAAAGGCTTTCCATAATATCCCTTCTTTGTATGTCTATTAGCCCCATCCTGCCTTTACTGGATATACATTAGAACCATCTCTTGAACCCCAAACTGCTAAACAAAGAACTTGTGGGGGAGGGCAGGCACTGGTTTGTTAAAATCTCTCCAGATGATTCTGGTGCATAGCCAAGGTTGAGAACCATTGCTCAAAAGAAGCCTGCACTCTTAGGGATTCCCTCAACCTCCCTCACCCCTACCTTTTACCTCTTTGCTCTCTTGTCCTTACACTTCCTTACCTTGCAAGTGCCCCAACTCTGGGTAAATTCAACAGTCTGCCCTTGCCATTGTTTTAGTTAGGAATCTCTGAGTTACAAGTAACAGAAACCTCTTTAGGCAAACCTAAGAAAACTTCAGAAGAAATTCCTTATAAGCATAGAGGCGTACCTTACAAGGCAGGGATGCAGCCAAGGTTCTGGGAGGCCTAGAACCAGGGACAGGAGCACTTTAAAAAGAAGCTTAGGGCATCCTCTTTGTATGCTCATCACCGTTTCTCTTTCTGCTTCTGTTTCAGTCTCCTCTTGTGCTGCAAAAAAAAAAAAAAAGTTTCTGCTTTCCTGCTCTCCTGGTAAGAAATGGCTACCACCAATAACAGCAGTCTAAGATGGGAGGTTTTAAATCCTGGGGTAGTGATTCTACTACCTTTGATTGGATCATATTCTTTCCCTGGGACCAATCAACTGTGTCCTTTAAAGGTGTGACCGTGTGGCGTAAACATGGCTGCTCCCTAAATAACTCGTAAACCTACAGGAATGGAAAGGGGAAGGGAAAGTCGTGGCTCTCAGAAAAGCTAGAGGGTAGGAGAGAGAATTATACACCCAAACAACAGCAAGATTGCTAACAACACCAAGATTGCTAAATACAATTGAGGAAATTTACCCAAATATGAGAAGAGTGCCAGTGTAGTTTTTTTTTTTTACTGAGTTAACTGGGTCATCAATAGAATTTACTACTCCTTTTATTCATTTATGGTCAGTAATTTCTCAGTCACCTTAGCTGACTTCTGAACCTTTCAGAGTCTTTCCATTAGTTTCTATTTTACAGAGAAAATACAAACCAACGGCCATAGTCTTCTTCAGTTCTCACTTTCTTTTAGATGAGAAACCAATCTATGTCAATGCCTTCCTTCTCCAATACTTTCTCCTGCCCCTTCCTGCTCTATCAACCCATCTCAGTGCAGTACATCTTCACCTGCTATTCCTACAGGTTCTTACCCCTCAACCTGGAACCATGTCCATGGCCGAGACTCTCTTCTGCATCTCCCAATGGCCCTAGCTCTCTCCTCACTTCACTGCCAGACTTCTGGCTTCAGATTTTAATTTTCTACTTAATTCTCAATACATTCAATCTGGCTTCTGTCTGCCCCAGCCCTCCCAGCGCCAATTCAGAGCAACCTCTCAGGCTAAGGTCACCAATGACCTCCTAATTGCCAAACCTAATGGGTAATTTCCAGCTTCCATCTTAATGCACCTCTTTGCTGTCTTAGACATGAGCTTCTAAACATGTCTTAAATCATTTCCTTTCTCTCTGTCCCTGGTGCCAAATCTCTCCTGAACTGTTGTCATAGTACCCTTAATACCTTCCCTGCCTTAGTGTTACCCAACTTTCCCTACTGCTGTTAGAGGTATTTTTCTAAAACAAAATCTCACCAAACCACTCTTCTGTTTAGAATCCTTCAGTTGCTCTCCATAACCCATCAAATGGGTTCAAAATTCTTGGTATGGCATACAAAGCCTTTGCACCGTGGATCCCACCTACCATTCCAGCCTCATCTTCTGCCCCTAACCCCTCTGCGTCCTGTGTCCATGCATCGAAGCTGCTTGTAGCTCCCTAAACAAGCCACACTACTGTGCATGCTTTCCACCACTTCGCCATGATACCTTTCTCTGTTTGTACATCTCAGCTCGAAGACACCCTTTTTGATGAAGCCTTCTCTGGCTGCTCCAGGCAGAGCTAATTGTTTTCCTCTTCTTGGCTCCCATACACCTTAAATGTTTCTCAATTGTAGAGCTTCGCATATTGCATATTTATGGTTTCTTTACATGTCAGCTTCTCTCATAAGATCACAGGCTCCTTAAGGGTAAAGAAGGGGGGTAATTCATTCCTAGACAATAAATATGTAATAAGTGAATGAATAAATGGAAAGAGGTGTCCGTGGAGACTGAGTTGGAAAGCCGATAAAGCGAAACAACACTAGTTGACATGGGAGGCTTTGCCACAAAAGGGTGTACACTCTACCTCTGGATTTGTTTGTTTCTGCTGAAATTCCCTGATTCTGATTCAGATGAAAAGTACCTCCTTCATCTTTGTATCTGCTTCCTTTGATAGCTTCTATCAAGGTATTGCTCAGCTTCTTTTAGCTTCTACCTTTGTGTTTTTCCTCTTAAAATCCAATTTTGAAAAGCAAGTTGAGGAATTCAGCCACTGAAAGATGTTCATTGATTCATTTTACCTTCCTTATTTATTAATGGGACCACTTTCTCCTTGATATTCCTTTTTTCTCTCTGATGTATTTGTAATAGCTTTGCTCTTTCCTTTTAACCCCTATGCATTAGATTACCCCAGCCTTTGGATTTTCTCCTCTGTCTTTTCCTTTCCATCCTTTCTGACTCCAGTTGAGATACTTTTATGTCTCCTCTCCTAAGTTCCTGTGTCCAGAAAAAGTTTCAAATGGTCTTAAACCTTCATGTTGTTCCCTGAAGAAGTCCAAGGGCTGACTTCCTAATCCTTGCATCTTGTTTTGTGTGTGTGTGTGTGTGTGTGTGTGTGTGTGTTTAAGGCTTTGGCTCTTGATTAGGGTTAATACACTGATCTTGGAGCCATGCTGCCTAGATTCAAGTCCCAACTCTACCACTTACTGACTGTGTGACCTTGTCCAAATTACTTCACCTCTTCATAACTTTCTCTTCTTTGCTGCAAAAATGGGCTTAATGATCGTGCCTACCTCTTGAAGTTGTTGTGAGGATTAACTTTATTGAAAACTGAAGTAGAAGAGTGCCCAGAACAGATTAGCCCTCCATGGGTGGTAATTCTTTCCATTGTTGCACCTTCACTTTCTATCCCACCCTCTTCTTGCTGGGTACAGTGTGTTCTCTGGTTGGCTAGCGGGAAGCATTCGAGAATCAACTCCTCTAGGCAAAACATTTTTCTAGGGTAGCACAAAGAGTTAAGCATTTAACTACTAGCCAAAAGGTTGGCAGCTCAAACCCACCCAGAGGCTCCTTGGAAGACAGGCCTGGCAATCTGCTTCTGAAAGGGCACAGCCTTGAAAACCCTGTGAAACAGTTCTACTCTGCACACTGAGTAACCATGAGGTGGGATCCACTCCACCGAAACTAACAACAACGATATGTATGATGGCTGGAAGGTGAACAAGAGTTCAAAGAAAGGCCAGGCTGTGTTTATAAACCTCGGCGATCGTAACAAAAGAGGAATAGAACTGAGCCTTTTACCAAGTGTTTACAGGGCTAAGCAGTGTGGTAGGTACTTTCTATATCTTATTATATAGTATTTTTTCCTGTTAGCAATTCTTTAGGTTGAAATCATGATGTCCATGTTTTACAGAGGAAGAAACTGAAATATAGTAAGGTTGAGCTTCTTGTCCAAGAGCACACAGCATTAAGTAGAAGAGCTAGAATTTGAACCCAGATAGTCCAGGCTGTACAGCCCATTTCCTTAACCACATGGCTGTGTTTTGTTCTCGGTTGCTGTTGCGTTGGCTCTGACCATGACAACCCCGCGTATAACAGAATGAAGCATTGCCAGTCTTACGCCATTTTCACAATCGCTAGTATATTTGAATCCATTGTTGTGGCTATCGTGTTAATCCAGCTCATTGAGGGTTTCCCTCATTTCTGCTGTCTATTTTACAAGCTCTTTTTTAGGGATTGGACACATGGTTAAACTGTATCCCAAATAAAAGAGTGTTGCTATTATTCTGTGATTTGATGTAAGATTATTTGTGAGGAAACTAGAGCCAGGTATATCAGTCTTCCAGTGTTCAGTGTATGTGAGGTGAGAGGGCCCAGACAAGTGGGTAGCTGAAACACCGGACATAAAGGAGTGAATATGGGAATGAGTACTGCAGTTCGTTGTTGTATGTTTTGCGGTGGGGCTGTTTGCAACAGAAAACACCCAACACAGGGCCCTGGCATCTTGCAGTTGCTCAGTAAATGTGTGTTGAGTGTGCACACGAATGTATAAAAAGTAATGAGAGGGGGCAGTGGCAGCCCGTGGAACAGAGCTCACCTTGGGGTGAGGGTGTGGGGCAGGAAGCCAGGCAGGAGGTCCCTGAAAGAGTCAACCCTCTGGTTCAGGGCATCTACTGGAGACCACAGCAGTGGGGACATCAGGAGGGGCTAGAGCTGGGTAACAGGAGAGAAGGTCAGGAGGACCTGTGGGAGCTGCCTGCTGTGACCGGTTGCTGGGAAAAGTTTGGTTCATTAGGAGGAGTCTAGTGCGAACACGGGTCCCTGGTGGTACAAATGGTTAAGTGCTCAACTACTAGCTGAAAGATTGGCTGTTTGAACCCCCCTGGCGATGCCTTGGAAGACAGGTCTGTTGATCTGCTTCGGAGAGGTCACAGCCTTGAAAACCCTATGGGACAGTTCCACTCTGCATACATGGGTCGCCATGAGTTGGAATCAGCTGAGTGGAGCTAACAACAACGGTAAGGCTACATCCTCTAATTCCTTCCTCCATGATTGTGGGCCTGGGGTGACCTCCTTGATCTTCATGTTTGTCTCTTCATGTCTAGAGTGAACACTGAGGGGCAGTTAGCTAACCTGGGCCAACTCATACCCAGGACCATGTCTGATTCTGCCCAAGTTTTAGAGGGGCTCGTCTGAGGTGGCCAGATAGCCAGGTAGGGTCCTTGCTGTTAAAACTGAAGGCGACTGTGGGAGCTCCTCCATAATTCAAACTCCTCGCTGTGACCTAAAGGCACTGCCTGACTCTGACTCAAGCACACTGCCCTCTGGCTTGCTCACTGCTCCCCTCCAGATGGGCTTTTTTTCTGTTTTGCCACAAGACTTTGCACTTGCTGTTCTGTCTGACTAAAATTCTTTTTTTTTTTTTAAATGATTTTTATTGTGCTTTAAGTGAAAGTTTACAAAACAACTCACTCTCACATATAAACTTATATACACCTTACTACATACTCCCAATTACTCTCTCCCCAATGAGGCAGCCTGCTCTCTCCTTCCAGTCTTTCTTTTCGTGACGATTTTGCCAGCTTCTACCCCCCTCTACCCTCCCATCTCCCCTCCAGACAGGAGATGCCAACGTAGTCTCAAGTGCTCAACTGATGCAAGTAGCTCACTCCTCATCAGCATCTCTCTCCAACCCATTGTCCAGTTGAATCCACGTCTGATGAGTTAGCTTCAGGAATGGTTCCTGTCCTGGGCCAAGAGAAGGTTTGGGGACCATGACCACAAGGGTCCTCCTAATCTCAGTCAGACCATTAAGTCTGGTCTTTTTATGAGAATTTGGGGTCTGCATCCCACTGCTCTCCTGCTCCCTCAGGGGTTCTTTGTTGTGTTCTCTGTCAGGGCAGCCATCGGTTCTGGCTGGGCACCATCTAGTTCTTCTGGTCTCAGGATGATTCATGTAGCCCTTTCTGTCTCTTGGGCTCGTAATTACCTTGTGTCTTTGGTGTTCTTCATTCTCCTTTGATCCAGGTGGGTTGAGACTCATTGATGCATCTTAGATGGCTGCTTGCTAGCGTTTAAGACCCCAGACTCTACTCTCCAAAGTGGGATGCAGAATGTTTTCTTAATAGGTTTTATTTTGCAAATGGCTTAGATGTCCCCTGAAACCACGGTCTCCAAACCCCTGCCCCTGCTTTGCTGACCTTCAAAGCATTCAGTTTATTCAGGAAATTTCTTTGCTTTTGGTTTAGTCCAGTTGCGCTGACCTCCCCTGTATTGTGTGTTGTCCTTCCCTTCACCTAAAGTTGTTCTTATCTACTATCTAATTAGTAAATACTCCTCTCCCACCCTTCCTCCCTCCACCCTCTCGTAACCACAAAAGAATGTGTTCTTCTCAGTTTAAACTATTTCTGAAGATCTTGTAATAGTGGTCTTATACAATATTTATCCTTTTGCAACTGACTAATTTCACTCAGCATAATGCCTTCCAGGTTCCTCCATGTTATGAAATGTTCTACAGATTCATCACCGTTCTTTATTGATGGGTAGTATTCCATTGTGTAAATATACCATAATTTATTTATCCATTCATCCATTGATGGGCACCTTGGTTGCTTCCATGTTTTTGGTATTGTAAACGGTGCTGCAATAAACATGGGTGTGCATACATCTGTTTGTGTAAAGGCTCTTATTTCTCTAGGATATATTACGAGGAGTGGACTTGCTGGGTCATATGGTAGTTCTATTCCTAGCTTTTTAAGGAAGTGCCAAATCAATTTCCAAAGTGGTTGTACCATTTTACATCCCCACCAGCAGTGTATAAGTGTTCCAATCTCTCTGCAGCCTCTCCAACATTTATTGTTTTGTGTTTTTTGGATTAATGCCAGCCTTGTCGGAGTGAGATGGAACCTCATTGTAATTTTAATTTGCATTTCTGTAATGGCTAATGATCGAGAGCATTTCCTCATGTATCTGTTAGCTACCTGAATGTCTTCTTTAGTGAAGTGTTTGTTCATATCCTTTGCCCATTTTTTAATTGGGTTGTTTGTCTTTTTGTCGTTGAGTTTTAGCAGAATCATGTAGATTTTAGAGATCAGTCGCTGGTTGGAGATGTCGTAGCTGAAAATTTTTTCCCAGCCTGTAGGTGGTCTTTTTACTCTTTTGGTGAAGTCTTTAGATGAGCACAGGTGTTTGATTTTTAGGAGCTCCCAGTTATAGGGTTTCTTTTCAGCATTTTTAGCAATGTTTTGTATTCCCACTAAAATTCTTTTATTCTGGCTTCTAGAGAGGCTGGTCCCTTTGTGTAATTCAAGTCTTGGCTCCACCATCTCTTTCCCAGGAGGGCTGCCCTGACTGCCTCCTCTAATACAATGTCCTGCTCAGTACCATCAGATCACCCTGTGTTATTTTATTTATAGGCTTTTTCTTATTTATTTGTTTACTTGCTTACTCTATCTCCCCCATCAAAGGTTAAGCTCTACAGGAGAAGGGGTCTTGTCTGCTTTGTTCACTGCTACAGGCTCAGTTCTTCCATATGGTAAGTCTTCAATAAATATCTGTCATGGATTGAGTTGTGTCCCCCTCCACCTCGCCAAATATCTGTCAACTTGGCTAGGCCATGATTCCCAGTATTGTATGATTATCTACCATTTTTTCATCTGATGTAATTATCCTGTCTCTATGGTGTTAATGAGGCAGGATTAGAGGCAGTTAGGTTGATGAGGCAAGACACAATCTACAAGATTAGGTTGTATCTTGAGTCAATCTCTTTTGAGATATAAAAAGACAGACGTGGGTAGAGAGACGGGGAACCTCACGCCACCAAGAAAGCAGTACTGGGAGCAGACTGCATCCTTTGGACCCAGGGTTCCTGCTTGGAGAAACTCCTAGAACAGGGAAAGACTGATGACAAGGACCTTCCCCCAGAGCCCACAGAGAGAGAAAGACTTTCCCTGGAGCTGGCACTCTAATTCAGACTTCTAGCCTCTTAGACTGTGAGAGAATAAATTTCTGTTTGTTAAAGCCATTGTTTGTGGTATTTCCGTTACAGCAGCACTAGGTAACTAAGACAATATCTATTGAATAAATAAACAAATCTGAGAATCACTTTTAACGCACTAAACTCAGCTTTACTTGAACACACTCAGTCTCTGTTATTACAAATTTTCCAGGTTTCTGTTTCAAAATACTAGAATGTAGTTTTATAAATATGAAACAATGGAATCTAGTCAAATGTAATGTCAGGAATACAGTTGGATTTTCATATGATCACAGAAAGGAATGTAACCCATGTGATTTTAAAATAATACAATGTTACTTACTGTAAAGTGAAAAAGCAGGTTACCAAGTACAATATTTCTAATTTCTCTATTTAATAATGAGAAAAGTGACTTTGATGCTTGTTTGGGTTTAGCACTTAACATTTTCATGACTCATGGAGCCTATGGTAGCTCAACCACTTTTTATGCCTCTGGAGTTCTTTGGGAAGGAGGTAGCCCAATTTTAACATGTTTAACCTTAAGGTGGGAGTCTTTCAAAATGCATGAAACTCAAGACCCTGAGTTGGAGCCTCATTTTGGTAGCTGATCACTGTCTTAGATGATACCTCCTGGAGGTGAGAATTTTCTAAACTTTTGACAGATTTGCCTTTATTTCTGTGATAAGCCTCCTCACTATATCTCCCAGTTACTATATTCCCATTGGCAATGCACTTATTGCAAGAATAAGCTATTCCCAGCCTTCATTCAGTAATTAAAAAAAAAAAAAAAACGTTGCTGTCAAGTTGATTCTGACTCATTTAGTGACCTTATATGACAGAGTAGAACTGCCCTGTAGGGTTTCCAAGGAGCAGTTGATGGATTCGAACTGCTGGCCTTTTGGTTAGCAGCTGAACTCTTAACTGTTCTGCCTCCAGGGCTCCATTCAGTCATAGTGGCCATTTGCTCCCTGACACCATTCATTGTTTCCAGGTGTGACTGGCTCCCTACTTTTCTAGCTTTTGAACAGTAAATAATGCCTTTGCAATAAGAAATAATGCATTGCAGTGATACTTTTCAAGAGACTTGAACTCCGATAAGTTATTCTTACTCTTCATTCGATCTTAGGACCTAGTCATTGCTTCCATGTGCGTAGCAGGTGCACCGCGGTGAGCAGTTCTGCAGTATTCCAGGGCAGCTGTTTCTGCTTCTTAGCTGTTAGTATTGCTTTTGTTATAATGAAGAATACATAGTAATGGTAATTTTCCTGAGATCCAAATTCCTTTAGTTTTATTTATTTGGCCTGTCAGTACTGCTTTTGCAGTAATAAAGAATGCATTTTGTGGTAATTTTCCTGAGATTAAAAATCCCTCGGCATTTTTTATTTGGGCTGTAAGTACTGCTTTTGTAAGGAGGAATGCATTGTACCATATTTTGAAAAGTTTCATGAAAATAATAAAAAGGATAAGAAGAAGGTGACTAGAATAAAATGTATGTGCAGTTATTGCCAGGTGCCTTTATGTTTTACCTCATGTTTTGCAAATTTTCAAGGAAAAAAAAAAAAGATTTTTTCATTGACTCATATCAGCAGTATTTACAGCTTCCATAGTCTGCTGGGACATATGTGATCCCAGGTAATGAGTATCAAAATCCATAAATCGTAACAAAAATCCTGCATTGGTCCTTTAATCAGCATGGCTTCTATTAGTGAAAACACATGGTATCAACAAAAAATAATTCGAAGAAGAAAATAATTAAATCTTGATTTTTAAAAAGTTGAAAACTGAATGTCAGTGAGGGAAATTAAATCCTGCCTATTCATTTGGAAAGGTTCCAATGGGGAATTTCCTATTCATGCTGTTCATTGGTTAGAACATATTTTGGTTCTGTCCTGAAGCACCTGTACTTTCGTTTTTACTATCTTAAAGAAAACATAATCCACCCAGACGGTGTTTCTCAAATGTTTAATCAAGGAGCTATCATCAAGAAAGTCCATTCATCCTCATGGTTTTAAGCTTCACTTTGCTTCAGAGCAATTCCCTGATTTATCTCTCTTGCTCAAGCTCTTCATCATTTTTCTAGTCCTATGTTTATTCTGACTTCCAGGACATCTTTATTTCAATGTCCTGCCTTCGCTTGAAATTTAACATGTCAAAATAGCCCACTATCTAAAAATCAGAACCAACACTCCTTGTCAAATTCCCTCCAAATGTTTCACTTACATCTCTGTCGTTGTTGTTAGCTGCTGTCCAGTGGGCCCCGTGTCATGATGATCTTATGTATGACAGAATGCAACGTTGCCTGGTCCTGTGCCATAGTGCAGAGTGTCGGTATGTTTGAGTCTATTGTTGTGGCGATTGTGTCAATCCATGTCATTGAGGGTTTCTCTTGTTTTCGCTCACCCTCTGCTTTACCAAACTTGATGTCCTCTTCTAGAGACTGGTCTTTCTTGATGTGTCTAAAGAAATGTGATCTGGGGGTAACTTTTCACTCTCTTTCCTATAATAGCATCTTATGAACTGTGCTAAGGGTCTCCACTATTTCAAGGGACTGGCAGAGCCCGAAGGCTTTCCTTGGGTCTTGGGCAGAGAGAAAGTCTCTCTAGGGGTGTATCAGTGTCCCCACTATCTCTCTAGCTTTCTCTCAGTTCCTCTCAGCATCCACCCCCTTCACCACAGGCCACAGCCTTAGCTGAGAATACTTTCTGGTCCTAAACCATGGTGTCTTCAGAACCACCCGCCTTAGTGAAAGAGTCCTGTGTTTGCTCCCAAAGTAGCAGGCCTGACATTATCTGTGGAGGTATTGACCTAAGATTCTCTGCAGACTCCTTCCTGCCTCAAGGGTGTCTCAGTGATCCCTGGGCCTGTGGCTCCAAACTCACTAAATGAATGATTTCTTTTGTAAAGATCAGCACAAAGCTGGTTCCTAAGAGGTGGAGGTTAAAGATGTCCCAAATATCCAACTTTTCCAAACTGCTGTATCACTCTATCATCTGTAACGTCAACTACTCCCTCTCCCCTCAGTACTCTCCCTCCTGTCTTTCGGTTCAGAATTCACGGCAACATCTCACAAAACTCATCAACCATACTCTCAGTTAAGTGGTTTATTAGGGAAGTAATGGTACATTTCAGGATGAGGATCAGAAACAACTCAGGATACAGTTCTTCAGTCAGGACAGCTTCTTTTCAACCACTGCCACCAGGCTCTGCTAGGGCCTTGCTGCCACTGGGCCCTGCTGCGGGCCTTCCTGAGCAAGTGTTACAACTCTTGCTCTGTGGGGTGGCAAGCCCCACTACAGCCGTCTTGTGCTGGTTTTCTGGCTCCTGCCCTTCCGTGCCACCATCTCTTGCTGTCTTCTGTTACAGCTCCTCTCTCTCTCTCTCCCTCTCCATGTCTCCTTTTAAGCCTAGCGGGTTGGCAAAACTGACCAATCCCCTTATTAGGGATGCATAGACCTTATTTGCATGGTCCCACCCCTACAAGGGTGACATGCACCTTATTTACATTATGAGCAAACTATCCAATCCCCTTGGTAGGCTACAAAAACCTCGTTTGCATAATCCCACCCAGTCATTTGATGGGAGTTACAAAGACTATGGCTAGAAAGGCCCTATGAAGTAATTCACTGCAGTGCGCTCCCCAAGGCCTCGCTTTTCAGGGAACGGCCAAAGCCATATCCACATTTTAAGTTTATAACTTCTGAAATAATTTATTTTTAAAACAACTTCTATAAGTACAACTAGACTTGGAAAAAATACTTAAAAATAAGCCAGTTATTATTAACAATGTCAAGGACAGAGTTAGGTAGCTTCCTTTGTTCAAAATATATGTATTAAAAACTTGGTATGTGTAGATACTGAGCTGAGAGGTCCAAAATGGATGAGGTTCTTATTCTTGTGGATCCCTACAGTTTTGAAGAAGACAAACATTGATAAAATAATCACATAAGGATATGTACTTACAAATTTTGATAAGTGCTATGAAAGGAAAGAACAGGGTGCTATGAGAGAGAATACTCAAGTGAGTTAGTTTAAAATGCAAGGTCAAGAAGTTACTGAGAAAGTGATTTTAAGCTGAAACTTGAAAATAGAATGGGTCTAGAAAAGTAAAAAGTAGGGTTGTGAGGATTATGAACTAGGAGGAGGGAGCTGTGCATGCAAAGGGTTTGAAGAGAAATGACCTTATAGTAATGGCAGAACTTAATGAAGGCCAGGGTAGCTTAAGCAGAATGAATCAGTCAGCGGTACATGTGAGGTGAGGTGGGAGAGATGGTCAAGGCGACTTTGTAGGCCATGCCCAGTAGTTATATCTTATCAGAAGAACAAAAGGAAGCTATTGATGTTTTTTAAATAGGGAGTAACTTGATTACATTTACAATTTGAAAAAGATCTTTCAGGGAAATGAATTAGAAGGATAGAGTGTGGATCAAGGACAGAGCCAGAAGGTTATTGCAGGTGTCTTAGGGGAGAGAGGAGGTGGTAGAGAGAGGGAAAATGGGTTGATTCAAGAGATATTTTGTGATAAGTATGACAGGCTTCAGTGTTAGATTAAATGTATGGAGTGAGGGAGGTGGCGGTATCAGCATGAATCCTGGATTTCTGGCTTAAGATATTGGTTGTATGGCGATGTCCTGTACTGATACTGGTAAGATTTGGGGAGAAACAGATTGAAGGATGGAGATCAAAAGCTGAATTTGATACAGGTTAGCTTTAAGATGTCTTAGACATCTCCAAGGGAAGATGTCATGTTGAAAATTGGTAATATAAGTTTGAGGAGGAGATACAAATTTGAGGACAGTGGCTTAAAGATGGCACTTAAAGCCATGGGAATGGATAAGATAGCCAAGGAAGAGAGTAGGAAAAAAAAAAAAAAAAGACTTTTTTCTACTTGGAAATTTGGTTTTCCCTTATCTACATGACACTGAATAACTGATCGATTTTGTCAATAAATCAAGTAAATAAACAAATTCTTGTTGGCTTGAGTTGTCTATTTAATTGAATTGTCCATTCATCTGAATACCCTAGGAACTTCTGAAATGAACATGGCTGCATAACTCCTTCCAGGAAATCACCTCCTAAAACAAGACTGAGAAGGAAAATTAATCTACTCACAGCATTTTTTGGTGAAGGGAGGAGACAGTGCAACCTCTCGTTTCCAAAGTATGTGAAAGAGCCATTAGTGGAGCCAAGAGGAGCAGAGCCAGGTTAAAGACATTGCAAAGAAGAAACATGGAGAATGGAGAGAAGGCCCAGTGGTCAGGTCTCAGAAAGTGCAGGAAAAAATTTCTTGATGGCCAGGGAATCCTGCACAGAAACACAAAGCTCTGTTTCTTCCCTCTGGAACTGGATTGGTTCAGAAAAGCGGAGGAGGCAGAGCCACACAAAGAATTACACAGACATTTCATATTGGCAGGAAACCTCCATCTCTCTGGCAGTAGAGAAGAAAAGCCTTTGAGCTATAAAAACCTGTCCAATTGGAAGAATACCCTGACTTTTCTCTCACCTACAGGAAACTCATAAATACAGTTGGTCAAGGGAAATCTAATTCATTTAATAATGGGCAATAAAAATAAATTAGTACAATGTTGATACAGAAATACTGTTAGAAAACAGGAGAAATGAACAGAAAGAAGACCCATCCAAACACTGTTACTATGTTGTTGTTAGGTGCCATTGAGTCAGTTCTGACTCATAGCAACCCCATGCACAACTGTCCATTCCTGTGCCATCTCACAGTCATTGTGTTTAAGCCCATTGTTGCAGCCACTGTGTCAATCCACCTCGTTGAGGGTCTTCCTCTTTTTCATTGACCCTCTCTCTTACCAAGCATGATGTCCTTCTCTAGGGAATGGTCCCTCCTGATAACATGTCCAAAGTAAAGAAGATGAAGTCTCACTATCCTTGCTTCTAAGGAGTATTCTGCCTGTACTTCTTCCAAGACAGATTTGTTTGTTCTTCTGGCAGTCCATGGCATATTTAGTATTCTTTGCCAACGCCATGATTCAAATGCATCAATTCTTCTTTGCTCTTCCTTATTTATTGTCCAGCTTTCACATGCATATGAGGCAATGGAAAACACCATGGCTTGGGTCAGTTGCACCTTAGTCCTCAAGGCGACATCTTTGCTTTTTAATATTTTAAAGAGACCTTTTGCAGCAGATTAACCCAATGCAATGTGTCATTTGACTTCTTGACTCTTGCTCCCGTGGGTGTTGTTTGTGGATCCAAGTTAATTTAAATCCTTGACAACTTCAATCTTTTCCCTATTTATCATAATGTTGCTTATTGGTCCAGCTGTGGGGATTTTTGCTTTCTTTATGTTGAGGTGTAATCCCTACTGAAGGTTGTGGTCTTTGATCTTCATCAGTAAATGTTCCAAATCCTGTTCACTTTCAGCAAGGAAGGTGGTATTATCTGCATATCTCAGGTTGTTAATGAGTTTTCTTCCAATCCTGATGCCACATTCTTCTTCATAGTCCAGCTTTTCAGGTTATTTGCTCAGCATGCAGATTGAATACGTATGGTGAAATTATACAACCCTGATGTATATATTTTCTGATTTTAAACCACACAGTATCCCTGTGTTCTCTTGGAACAACTGTCTCTTTGTCTATTACAGGTTCTGAATGAGCAGAGTTAAGTGTTCTGAAATCCCCATTCTTCACTATATTATCCATATTTTGTTACGATCCACACAGCTGAATGACTTTGCATAGTCAATAAAACACAGGTAAACATCTTTCTGGTATTCTCTGCTTTTAGCCAAGATCCACCTGACATCTGCAATGATATTCCTCATTCCATGCCCTCATCTGAATCCAGCTTGAATTTTTGACAGTTCCCTGTTGATGTACTGCTGCAGCCACTTTTGAATTATCTTCAGCATAATTTTACTTGTATGTGATATTAATGATATTGAGTAGAAAGAGGACCCACCCAAACACTGTGGAGTATATAAAAATTGTGACTATTTTTTTTTGCCATGTATTTTTTTGAAAATAATGTAATTGCGTTCATGTAAACAGACTGCAAAGCAAAAATGTGAGAAATCAGAGAAACTATGGCAACACAACAGGAAGAGATGAAGCACGAGCTGGAAGGAAAAAGTAGAAGAAAAAAATCATCATTGAAATGAAGTCAAAACTGGGAGTAAAATAAAGAATTAATATCACAGAAAACGTAGTAAGAGGCATAGAAGATAGGAGAAGAGAGATCTGAATATATGGAAATAAAATGAGAGCTTAAAAGGATTAAAGAGAAAAAAAGATATACAATACTGGCAAGGGCAATCCAAAATTTATAAAAGTGGAGTTTCCAAAGACAAAAATCAAAACATAAACCTTTGAAAATACTGTAAAAACTGAAAACACAACATAAAATAATACGACAAAAGTGAGACTGTTGTATCACTCAACATAAGTGAGTTTCAAACTCACTTATTTAAAAAAAAGCATTGTCAGTTTAACTCTAAAAAGAAAACCTAACTCTGTACAAGAGACAATCCTAAAACAAAGTGACTCCAAAAGGTTGAAAATAAAGGAATAGGAGAAAGTACACAGGGAAAATGAAAACAGTAAGAAAGCCTGAAGTTAAGATCTTAACATCAGCCAAGATAGAATTCAGACCAAACAAGCATTAATTGAGTCCAAGAAAAGATTTTATAATACTAAAGTATACAATTAATTATGAACATAAAATAGCCATGAGTACAAAAGTTTTAAGTTTGGACGAAGTCCAATTTATTTAATTTTTTGTTGCTCACGCTTTTTGTATCATATCTAAGAACCTATTGTTAAAAACTCGGTCCTGAAGAATTACATCTAAGGTTTCTTCCAAGAGTTTTATGGTATTAGTTCTTACATTAGGTCCTTGATCCATTTTAAATTTGTTTTCATATATGATGTGAGATATGGGTCCAGGTTCCCTCTTTCGCTTGTGGAAATCCTGTTGTCCCAACACCATTTATTAAAGAAACTATTCTTTCCCTATTGAACGGACTTAGTACCCTTGTCAAAAATCAATTTATTTCTAGACTATCAATTCTATTTAATTGGTCTATTTGCCTGTCATTATACCTGTACCAGATACATTTTGACATTTTTGATAGTCTCTCTTTCACTGTTTTTTGGTGACATGAGCCTAGGATTAAAGGAAGAGTTAACTAAACAATTCTCTCTTACTCTCCTCCCCAAATGACTATAACATGGGCAAGTAAAGGGATGGATTGGTCAGGAAACAGATGACACTCTCAAAATGGGACATTCTGAGGAAGGTTTATGTATAAAAAGGCTATTTTCAAAGATGTGGGTCAGGGCAGTGACTTTAGAATCTCCTGGAAAGCTTTTAAATAATATCAATGCCCTGTTCTTTCCTTTCATAGCACTCACAGCAATTTGTGATTGTTCTATTAATGTCTGTCTTCCTCAAGACTGTAAGTTTTGTAAGAATAGGAGCTTTATCCATTTGGACCCCCAGTGTCTAGCTTTGTGCCTGCTCAGTTACCCCAGAAAATTTAATTGGTATGGGGTGGAGCCTCAACATTAGTACTTAAAAAAACTTCCTATGGTTTCGAATGAGCAGCAGGACTGGGGGCCCTGGGTGTGGGGGAGCCTTAAGGAACAGTGCAGTAACCTGGAGCTAATAGCAGCCTGAGTGTTGATAAGCCCCGAGGGGTAAGCAAAGGGAGTTGTAGCTGCAACCTGAAAGGAAAGAATTGTATAGACCAGGCCACCTTGAGAGAGCAGTGACCTGAGGTCAGGGGCAAAACCAATTTTGAGACAACCTTGCCATGAGAAAGCTTCACCTTATCCTCCTCCCTCTTTCAATCTTCAGCTCACCATTTGCTGAAGTCAATCGGAAGCCAGCAGAGATAAAAATATTGATGTAGTCCGCATGGTCAGCCTCCAGGGAGCAGGGTGGAAGAACCTGGAGAGCGGACCTAGAGAGATAAAAGGACAATGTCTGAGCAAAGAAGGAAGGCACTAACAGACATCCTAGTTAGCATATTACAACAGTTTAGGGAGACAGCTGAATGCCAATGAGAAGATAGTGAGTTGCAAGTTTTTGAGCTGATAATTACCCTTATCTGAAGAGCTCCATTAGCCCTATATGTCAATGAACAAAAAATAGGACATGAATAAATGAATGAATGAATGAATGGAGATTCATTCATTAGGTAGTGCCAGAGAAGAAGGGCTAGGCTATGAAAAAAAGGTAAATTGAAAAAGCAAAATGATTGGACACGGCTTTGCGGTGCTGGTGGTTCATTACTTGAGCTTCCTCCTGGAGAAGTTGAAAACCAGGTCTTGGAGTCACCTGCTGCCCCCTCAGGCCTTCGCATTATGCTTCCGACAGCATCTAATTATCCCCAATGGCACACTATGCCCAAATTATAGGGAAAGCTCTTTCTGTCTTATGAATGTTTGTATGCATGAGACACACTCAGGATCAACCCTGTTCTGATAAGATGGTTTATGGAACCTTCCTCTGGGAATCATAATATTGTGATATCGGTTTGAATGCTACCACTTTGCTTAGTTTCTTGGGGCTGGTGAATGATGGGATTCACATTATGGAATGAACTACATTCCATTCTTTCACCCATTGAAGGGCTGTGTAAATGAATGCGTACACACATATGCATTTACGCCCATCACCCATATATGACCTGCAGTTTTAGCTATAGTGCAGGTCCAGTGTTAACTACCACAGTCTCCTTACAAAAGTAGTAAGGAATGGCTAAGGCAGTGGTTCTCGACTTGTAGTGAGTCAGGAGCGCTTGTTAACGCGCAGGTTGCCCAAACCCTCTCCCGGAGGTTCTGATTTAGCAGGCCTGGGATGGGGCCCGAAATTCTACATTTCTAATAAATTCTGATGCATAAGCTGCTGGGCTGAGGACCACACTCTGAGAACCACAGGACTAAAGTATAGAAACATCTCTCTTCTAGTACTGGTTCTTGGTCACTCATTCTTCCTCTCCTGTAAGCTCTGCTAATTTGTACTTCACCGTGGTCCAATTTCTGAGCATCCTCAGTTCCCTTGACTGCAGCAGCTCTGCATCCAGATTTTTTTCAGTAGAATCTTTTTACTTTTACTTTGTCTAGTATTATTCCTATTAGCTACTATACAGTAGTATCCGTTCTTTACCAGAAAGTAAGAAAGTACATCATTTCCACAAACATCACAGAACTTTGCAAATTGCAGGCAATTATCACACAGAGGATTGGATTTTCTCTCTGGTGGCTCAGTGGTTAAGAGCTCGGCTACTAACAGAGAAGGTCGGCTGTTGAAATCCACTGGCTGCTCCTTGGAAACCCTATGGGGAAGTTCTACTCTGTCCTATAGGGTTGCTATGAGTTGGAATCGACTCAAGGGCAACGGGGTTAGTTTGGTTGGGTTTATATAGCACAGCTAGCAACAACAACATAGTAGTTCTTGGGAGCAGTAACTTCAGATAGGCCAAGAAGCAAGTTCTGACTCTAGAGGCTCTTTAATCATCTGCAAAATAGGGATAATAATTCCTTTGTAGGCTCATTTTGAGGCTACAATGAGATAAGGTATCCAAGAGGAAGGAGGCCTGGCTCAATGAATATTAGCTAATAATGGACCACGCTGGGTTTTGTCAAAAAGAGAACAATTTTCGGGGTGAATGTTACCTGAAAAACTTCTCCATTCCCTCTCAGAAATAATTTACTTTTGATCAATGGTTCCCAAACTATGTTTGGAAAGGCAGCATGCTTAGTGATTAAGGGCTCACTGTCTAAGGCTGGCTTTTGCCACTGGACTTTGCTGTTGACTAGCTATACAACTTCACGGGTATAACTTAACCTCTTGCCCAGCATCTGTGAAGTGGGGATGGGAATAGAACCTTCCATACAAAGTTAGATGAGGATTAATTAAGATAATGCACATACAGAGGGTATTTCATCAGCATAGAATAAATTTTAATTATTATTATTAGGTTTTGGACAACAATGGAATCTGATGAACAAGACCTAGATTTTGTTCATCAGGTGAAAAGTTCCTAGCTGAAGTTAGTTGCTCATACAAAAATGTATGCACACATTGTTATGTGACCCTAGTTGCTGTCCTGTAATGTGATAGAATGCTCCCCCTCTCACCCTGAATTTCCTGTATCCATTCAACCAGCTCCTGTCCCTTTCTGCCTTCTCATCTCACGTCCGGACAAGAGCTACCCATTCAGTCTCATGTATCTACTTGAACTAAAAAAGTAAACTCTTCACAATAGACCTAGATTTTGTGCTTCGAAAACAGTTAAGTACAAATCATAAATAACTCATGACAACAATGTTTCAGATTTTGTTTTATCTTTAATCCTTTTTTAAATCTTCAAGATGGCCACAGTTTGTCTTCAGATGGCTTCAGAGAGGATTGTGCTTATTCTAGTTGTTTTTTCCCCTCAAATTCCTGTATTTGAGGAGTGTTTTGGGGGGGAGTTGTGTGGGGAGTTTTAACTTTATCGAGAGAGGAATTATACCAAGTATTTTACAAACACGATCTCATGTATGTCACAAAATTACCCTGTGAGGTTTATATTTCAGGCTGATGTTTAAGGTTTATACCTGTAGATACCCGTTGCTGTCAAGTCAATTCCGACTCATAGCGACCCTGTAGCACAGAGTAGAACTGCCCCATAGGTTTTCCAAGGAGTGGCTGGTGGATTCGAGCCACTGCCTTTTGGTTAGCAGCTGTAGCTCTTTACCACTGCGCCACCAGGGCTCCTTAAGGTCTATAAAGTTGTACATATGTCATCCATCTACTAACGAATCGTTCCAAGCTAATATGACAAATTAAAAGTATGAATATTTCATTGTGTTCTACAATTTGCCCACCTTTCATTTGGCCACTCCATCAACTGAATGAACACATTGAAAATTATTGTTTGATTACTTCTAATGTCGTACTGTTAGATAGCTCATCATAGCAAGAGGGTCTGGAGTTTTGCCGTTTACTTAAGAATGTGTTACATGCACACATACACACACACTACAGACTTATGAACACACAGGGGTATACACATTTCTAACCATATTAATATTAAATGACCAGAAAGAATACATGAATGGGTGCACTGTTTTCCCTACCTGTCGGTCTTGCTTTTAGCACGGTTAAATTGAACCTGCTACCGGCTTAGCGTGATGCTCAACAAATCCTTGTTGAACAAAATGAATTTATATTGAATTCCCCGACATCTGTGCATAATAGCTTAGTAGTTAAACCTACTTAGATTTCTCCTCCTTCTCTAGGGGTCTCCTAACCAAATAGTGTCACCGACCTATGTTTCCATGGTCTGGTCATTTCTTCTTCCAGCTCTTTGGTAAATACTTTCCATACTATTGACCTTCTTGCCAAGGCCTGGTAGGCCCTACCTTATAACTTAGCAAGGGGTTCGGCGTTCTTTGTTTATGAACTGTCTGAGCCTACCTAGAGCTCAGGACTTGAAAAATATTTTTCCCACTTTGAGTGGTAGGTGAAAGCAGCCCAGTTTATGGCAAAGAGGCCTAGAGGAGTCATGTTCACTGCTGTCTGAGCCTTTGAAGCTGAATTTACCCAGCGCAAAGGGGCCGCTGCTGCTTCTGCTTTCCGGGGGCTGGAGAAAGCCGCTGTTGAGCTGGGAGGCAAAGGAGCCTCCCCCCTCCCCGGTGCCAGACGGAACAGGAGTGTTCAAACCACCCTCATGAGGAATACGAATATATTTGCCACCAGTAAGCCATTTGTAATTAACGCGTGCTTTGTGGTTTTAATCTTTTTTTAATCTGTAAAGCCGTAAAAGTTTACAGCACAATTTTAGAATACAGAGAAAAAAGCAAAATTGCATAGTGCAGTTTTTAAAGGTAACCTATTTCACAAGATCAAAACTGTAAGGAAGGAGAGTGTCTTCAGACGCCCCTCCTGCTCTGGCCCCATTATCGTTTTTTCTCAGTGGTCTTGTTTCCTTGCTTACCCAGAAGTCACTGGAAACTGGAGGGCCATCTCTCTCGCCTTCTGTCTGTCACACAGGCACACACAGAGAGCCCAAAAAGAAAATAAACAATATAGTACATGGTATATAAAGCAAAAGGAGGAAAAGAATATCTTAGGCAAACACCAGACTATTTTATGATTTTTTAAATGTCATTTTTGCTCCCATATGGACTTTTTTATGGAGGATAAATTATAGATTCCACAGCACTGGGGAGACCAAGGTTTCCTTTCTTTGACACTGCTGGTGAAGTTAAGGATTGAAGTCATGGTCATTAGTTAGGAGTTTCTTAGCACAGAAGACCAGACTGCTGAGAAAACTCTGTGAGGTGACCCCTCAGGGAAAGACAATACGCTGGGGAAAGAACCAGAATGGGCAAGAAAGAAGCACAAAGCAACATCCCAATCTTGTTGCTACAAACAGATGTTGCCGCGGGCACTTGCTCGCAAGAATGAAATGCGATACAATCCCTCATTTGTCCGACCACGCGTCTCTCTCCAAGAACTGGTTTCGAGGCAAATTATTTCTGGGCTGAACAGACTGGTAAAAGGAATTGAAAGCTATCGTCCTCGGTGACCTAAGATCTCAGAAATGATGGTGTGAGAAGCAAAAGGGGTTGAGCTGAGGTCAGGGGCAGACCTGGAGCAAGAAACCAGGTCACAGGAAGGAGGGGCAGTCAGACCTCTACGAGGAGTTTTTGAGAAGCTAGCTAGAAGGAGGCTGAGGGTATGAGCTGAGATTCCTGGAGGGAGGTCATGGCAGACTACAGGGGAAAGAGAGAAAGCTAAGTTAGTACCACCCCTGCCCTCATCCATGATTTTGTGATTGTTCTCTCAGCATCTACACAGAGAAATGCAGGCATTAAGAAATGTAGATTGAATTAGGCAAATTCAATTTACCTAGACAAAAAAGAACTTCATTCAGGCCAAAGGGTTAGGATCTGGTGGGGGAAACCCTTTGTTTTGTTTGGAAAACTTGGCTTTTGAAATTGCGTTGTGTAAACAACTTGCCTTGTTTTCAACTTGCTTGTTTAGGCAAGTGAGTCTACCGTAGTTCTTTAGTGTGTTTTGCCAAAAACCATGTTTTTTCTATTATAAGTTAAAGGGAAGTAATAGCACAAACCTATAATTACTTAAAATCTTACTTTATTCCTCTGCATCTTCCTTAATCCAATGTTTCTATAAAGATAAGCCATTTTTTGAGGCAAGCCACAGTAATAAGAATAAACCAACCCATTGCCATCAAGTCGATTTTGACTCATAGCAACCCTATATAACTAACATTTATTGAAAACCCAGCACTGCATTTAAATTAATAATACTAGCTGATGGGTATATAGGGGCCCTGGTGGCGCAGTGGTTAAGGGCTTGCCTGCTAACCAAAAGGTCAGCAGCTCAAATCCACCAGCTGCTCCTTAGAAACACTGTGGGGCAGTTCTACTCTGTCCTCTAGGGCCACTATGAGTTGGAATTGACTTGATGGCAATGGGTTTGATTTTTTTGGTGATGGTTATGTAGTGCTTATGAGTGCCAGGCATATTTTAAGAGCTTTACATATATTAAATTATTGGATCCTGTAACAATAATTATTACCCCTGGGATCCCTGGGTGGCGCAAATAGTTAATGAGCTCAGCTGCTAACCAAAAGGTAGGAGGTTTGAGACTATTCAGAGGCACCTGGGAAGAAAGTCCTGGCTATCTACTTCTGAAAAACCAGCCATTTAAAACCCGTATGGAGCACAATTCTACTCTGGTACACATGGGGTCATCATGAGTGAGAACGGACTTGATGGCAACTGTTGGTAGTGGTAGTTTTACAAGTGAAGAAGCCATGGCAAGGAGAAGTTAAATGGCTTGCCCCAAGGTTAGGTAGCTGGAGAGTGGCAGAACGAGTATATGAACCTGACTATATCCTGGTGGCGCAGTGGTTAAGAGCTGCTGCTGCTAACCAAAAGGTCAGCAGTTCGAATTCACCAGGCACTGCTTGGAAACCCTATGGCACTCATAAGTTCTACTCTGTCCTACGGGGCCACTGTGAGTCAGAATCAATTCGATGGCAATGGGTTTGTTTTTGGTATAGGATCACTAAGGAGCCCTGGTAGCACAGTGGTTAAAGCAATCAACTGCTAACCAAAAGGTCAGCAGTTCAAAACTACCAGCGGCTCTGTGGGAGAAAGATGTGGCAGTCTGCTTTTGTGGAGATTTATAGCCTTGGAAACCCTGTGGAGTTGCTATGAGTCAGAATCAACTCCATGGCAATGGCTTTGTTTTTTGGTTTATCTGGTTCCAGAGGCAGCGGTGGTTTCATGGTAGAATTCCCACCTTCCTTTGGGACACCTGGGTCCCAGTCCTGACCAATGCACCTCACGTACAACCAGCCACCACCCCTCTGTCAGTGGATGCTCGTGTGTTGCTATGATGCTGAACAGGTGCTTCCAGGCTAAGACGGACTAGGAAGAGAGGCCTGAAGATCTACTTCTGAAAATCAACCAGTGAAAATCTATGGCTCACAAAGGTCCTATCTGCCACCAATCATGGGAATGGCACAGAAGTGGGCAGCGTTTTATTCCATTGTGCATAGTGTCAGCATGGGTTGCGGCCGACTTGATGACAGCTGACATCACCACCACCTGTTCTCGTAACCATAACGCTAGTTTCATTTCATGCTGATAAAGCGTGTTAAAGTAGGTAGGTACTATTGTCATCATCCCCATTTCACAGATAAAGAGATTGAGATTCCGAGGTTAAACAGTTTAAGTGAGATCACTTAGTAGGTAGGAGAGCGAGGATTCAAATCCAAGCCTATTGAAATCCCACCTTAACTAGAAGGAGAGCTGTAATTGGACTGAGTTAGACCTGTACTTTTCAAACTTTAATCATGCACTTGAATCACCTGGAGAGCTTGTTAAATGCAGGTTCTGATTTCATAGGTGTGAGGTGGGTCTGAGAGCCTGCATTTCCAGCCAATTCCCAGGAGATGCTGACACTGCTGGTACACCGACCACCCTTTGCCCAGGAAGCTCTAAGAGTTGGGAACTATGACATGGAGGATGTTTCATTGTTGCTCCCTAACCCCCACTAGTGTATGTGGGAGAAGTGGCCTGCAGGCGGAAAATTGTAGCTTGGGATTCGACAATTTAAACTCACTTATTTTCTTTCCGGAAGCAACACAGATGCGTTAAGATTCAGGGACTTTCTTTCGCACATGTAACCCATCATATATTTTTTTAATTTATTGAAACCCATGTACTTATCAAATTCATCCTAAATGCCATCACTTTCTCCATCAAATATCTCTTTAAATTTCTTTTACATATGCTCCCTCTTGATTTGCCTTTATGTCATTTTGTTCTGATCTACCTAATAAACTCAAATTGATGGTCAACCAAAAATGTATAAGACTTATCAAGTTTTAATGCTTTATTCATATTGCTTCTTAATCACCTACTTTTAGAACTAAGTATGAAATCCCATTTTGTCCATTTCTGTTCAATCAGAAGACCCTCCGTTTAATTCATTATCTTGAATTTCCTGCAGTATTCTACCCTTGCAACTTTGCTCTGTCTTTCTTTTCTCTTTAAACACTATAACTAGATTCTGAACCTCAAATCTATATGTCAACTGAGGCCTACCCAACCCCCTAGAAGGCAATAGTACGACATCCAGGAATTTATGATTTATGCCAAGACCCCGCGTCAGCCTCACTTCCACTGCCAACTGAGCTCAAAATTGAAATGCTAGCTCTGTCTGTAGAGTCAGACTCTGTTCTTCTGTTCTATTAACTAATTCATTACAAAGCTTAGCTTGAGCGTTTGCTTGCCCAACAGCACCTCATACTGAAGAATTTAAATTTCACATACCATCTCTTTTTTCCTCCCCCTCATTGGTCAAGCTTATCCAGGGCAACACTGATCTCCCTCTGGATACTAATTTTCTCTCCATTTCATGGCAGCCTCAAACAAAACTCGCAGGCACACTGCGATCCATCATTAACTAAAAACATGCAAAGTGTGCAGTCGTTCCAATGGAAAATGCAATGGAAAAGCCAAATGAGGTAAGTTGCATTGCCGGACCCGCCCTGGGACAGTTTAAACAGTGTTACATATGAATGCGTTGCCAGGCCTCAAGATGATGGAAAAGATTTCATCACAGCCCAAAACAGCTATTGAAGGAGGAGACCACCTCTGCCACACACAGATGTAACCCTGCCAACAATTACGGATGGACCGCTAATTAGAAATACTGGAAAACACTGTTCAGTGGGAAGAAAAGATAGAGCAGTTCAACCGTGACTAGGCACCCCCTCAAATTAGTATCTAATTAATACATCCATGGTACTAGTTTGTAGTCACACATTTTATTTTATAATCTTACCTAGTATATGTGCAATTGTTTGTACTTGAAATTACAATGCTTACCGTAGTTGCCACAGTGAAACAGTTGCAGTTTCAGTCAATTCCAACTCGTAGCTACCCTATAGGACAGCGTATAGCTGCCCCATAGGGTTTCCAAGAAGTGGCTGATGGATTTGAATTGCCAACCTTTTGGTTAGCAGCAGAGCTTTTAACCACTGTGCCACCAGAGCTCCTGCCATGGTGTACGACAGACTATATTCAGTCACCTAGAAAGCTAGTCTCACTGCAATTTATTAATATTTCTCCAGCCCTGACATGATTGAGTTATAGTTATTCTAGTGAGTTTCTTGAGGACATTGGTGATTAAGTGGTACAATTCTTACATTCATTGCAAGAGACCCAGGTTCAGTTCCCAGCCAATGTTATTTCATGTGCTACTGCCACCTCTCTGTTGGTGGTAGTTTGTATGTTGCTGTGAAGCTGAACAGGTTTCATCAAAGACAGATTAGGAAAAAAGCCTGGTGATCTACTTCCAAAAATCAGCCAGTGGAAAACCCTGTGGATCACAATATCTGATCCACAACTGATGATGGAGATGGTGCAGGACTGGGCAGTGTTTGTGCATGTTTATGCATGCTGTTGCCATGAGTCAGGGGCCGACTTAATGGCAGCTAACAAAACCATGAGTTTCTTTTGGCTGTGCCTGCAGAGACGGGCCAGCAGTACCTTAAGACGATCTCAGCAAAAGCGATAGGTTTTGAGTCCATCCAAGGTGCTAAGACAGGTGTTCCTGGAAAAATGTGAGTTGCCTTATGTCTGTCCACTGATTCCTGTCTCCTACAGCTGTAATGGTGTCCGTCCCTGACCTGGCTTTTCTGCTGGACTTTGTTTTTTTTTTTTTTCCCAATTTGATTGAAATTTTTTTTTTAACTTTTTTTGAGCTTCAAGTGAACGTTTACAAATCAAGTCAGACTGTCACATATAAGTTTATATACACCTTACTCCACACTCCCACTTGCTCTCCCCCTAATGAGTTAGCCCTTCCAGTCTCTCCTTTTGTGACCATGTTGCCGGCTTCCAACTCTCTCTATCCTCCCATCCCTCCTCCACACAGGAGATGCCACCACAGTCTCAAGTGACCACCTGATATAATTAGCTCACTCTTCATCAGCATCTCTCTCCCCGCCGCTGACCAGTCCCTTTCATGTCTGATGAGTTGTCTTCAGGAATGGTTCCTGTCCTGGGCCAACAGAAGGTTTGGGGACCATGACTGCCGGGATTCCTCTACTCTCAGTCAGACCATTAAGTATGGTCTTTTTATGAGAATTTGGGGTCTGCATCCCACTGATCTCCTGCTCCCTCAGGGGTTCTCTGTTGTGTTCCGTGTCAGGGCAGTCATTGGTTGTGGCCGGGCACCAACTAGTTCTTCTGGTCTCAGGATGATGTAAGTCTCTCGTTCATGTGGCCCTTTCTGTCTCTTGGGCTCTTAGTTATTGTGTGACCTTGGTGTTCTTCATTCCCCTTTGATCCAGGTGGGTTGAGACCAATTGATGCATCTTAGATGGCCGCTTGTTAGCATTTAAGACCCCGGACGCCACATTTCAAAGTGGGATGCGGAATGTTTTCATAATAGAATTATTTTGCCAATTGACTTAGAACGGACTTTGGTTTTTATGCTGCACTTGGAACAGTTCTGCCCTGTATTGGGAACTCCCAAAACTAATTGCTCAGCTAACTGCCCAAGCAGCTGACTTTTCTGACTTGTGTGCTCCTGGACTTTGACTCTGCTCAGGTTCATTGGCTACACTGGATGCAACAGCTGGTTTTAAAACGGAAAGCATCCCCTCCCTCGCAACTTGCTGTAAGCACTTCATCCATAGCAGTTTCCATAGAAAAGCTCACAACTGGATTGACTTCCACAGTATCAGTTCACCTAGCTTGCCAAAAAAAAAAAAAAAAAAACCCAAACCTGTTGCCATCAAGTCAATTACTACTCAAAGCGACCCTATAGGACAGAGTAGAACTGCCCAGTAGGGTTTCCAAGGCTGGAAATCTTTATGGAAGCCGACTGCCACCTATTTCTTCTGCAGCTGGTGGATTCGAATCACTGACCTTTTGGTTAGCAGCCAAGTGCTTTAATCACCGCACCACAGGAAATGTTTAATAAATGGTCTTACCGTTTTACAACCAAGCTTGATTGGGTGCATATTGCCTGCAGGAGTAGCCTGAGTGACCTATAGCCTGGCTTTTTGACCCTCTGAGTGACTGATTCACACCATTGGTGAACACTTGTACATAGCTAGATCTTTAGAGGGATTCCCAATGACAGGACCTATAGACATGTTAAATGCCTTCAGGGGATCAGAGAAAAGTGTCCAAGGCTAATGTGTTCTGGTCCCTGATCTCCTTTCATGTGTCTCTTCTCTATTGTGCTGCAAGCACTGCGTCTACAGGAACTTGTTGTGACCTGCACACATGATATAGATCCCACACCATGTGACTGACAATGCTATTCAGAAAGTGGTCCAAAAGAACTCTAGCCAGGGTCTCTTGAGCTCTGGAAAGTCATGAGGTCCTGGAGGCAATTATCACATTCAGTGTGTTCCTCCCTTCTGTAGATAGCAATACAAATGAAATTTATGAAACATCATGGCTGTTGCTTCTGAATTGAGAAAGCCCCTAAGCAGGAGTCTCAAAGGGATGGTCAGCTCTACCCTGAAGAGCCCTGTGGCCACTATTGCCAGAACCTGTTAAGTTCTTCACACCCCTGAGTTCAGCAATGACAGAGACAGTGCTGTGTCCCTGTCATCACATCTTGACTGATTCTTTTCTCTATACAGGGTCTTCCAGGAGCTGGGGCAGCTTGCTGAAGGACTTTTCTTCACCTGGGTGGTTGGCAATGGCTAAACCCACACATGGGCATCCAGGCGCCATCCCCGCGGGGGAGACATACACGCAAATACGTTAATGTATACATTTAATTGGGTTATAATCTATTGACCATAGATACTAAGGCACTGAGAAAGCAATTAACAAAACAGCTTTGACTAAATATAGTTAGCACTAAATATAGTTGGTTAATTGGTATTTAATATGCTTATTAAATGTCAATTAAGTATCTTTAGCAATGAATTGGTACCTAATTAACTTACTATAGCTATCCTGTTACTTGACATTTGAACAGCTAAATATTCTCTACAAGTTTAATGTTTTAATAAGAAACAAATTCTCCATCTATTGCTCATGAATTTTTCAGTTAGTTTAATGGGATTTAAATGCATCTCCCAACTTGGAGACATGTTTTTCTTCTAATCAACTGGTATTTTACATTTCAGATCTCTTTTAAACTTGGAGAGCCAATTTTACGAGAACAAACAAGTGGTTGAAGTCTGGAATTCTGTGTTCTAATATTGTTTCTACCACTTTTGACCTGTGTTTTCTTTGACAAGTTATTTTACTACTCAGGAGCCTCAGTGTCCTCACCTGCTATATAGTGTTAAGAATCAAAGTTGCAATTGTTGTGAAACTCGAATTATATAAAACATTGGAAAGCATTTAAGCAAGAAACTTCTCAGGAAGGCTTAGTGTGTAATCATTTTATTGACTGAACTTTCATCTTTATGTACAAACCCTTAAGACAATTTATGGATGGAATGGAAATCCAGTGGTATCATTTTCTGAATTGTCCCTAAAGTATAACATAACCTGGTTTCATTAAATCTCTAGTTGGAAGAGGCACCCTAGTTACTGAGATACCTGGGCTGCTCTTTAAAAATACATATGCTTATTTGTACCCACCCAGGATCTCATTTACTTTATTGGTTTGAGCAAGTAGCAGACTGTTGGCCTTTTATCCAGAAATTGTTGGTTTGTGACTGTGGCTCTATCCCAATATATGTTGTGTTTTTAGTTTTTATTTAATTAGTTAGTTTATAGTGTTCATTGTTCTCACCGTTATTCCCTGTATTTACCTTCTCTAGAAGGCTGGTTACTGATTTATAATCTTAGCAGCTTTCTCATGTCTGTTGGAAGCAGGCAGCAATGAAAGCATCGTGTCTCCATTTATGTTCACTTGTTTTACATCTTCAGCACTTCGTAAACAAAGGTTCTGTTATTAAACACTTGCAATCATTTTAGTGCCAATTACCCTACCTTGGTTTGCTACATCAGAGCCTTCACGCTCATCAAACATTTGCTTTACTTCAGCTATAAATATGATAGATGAAGTAGAAAAGAGAGGCTTGGTGTCTACCTCAGAATTTGTTGTTGGGTCTGATATAAATGATTTCATGGCTTGCACTTGCTCCATTTTTCCAAGTTTTTATGGTTTCAAACTATGGCCATTATTACTGACTAATTTATAGAGGCTGCAGTCAGCCTTATCGTAGGCTGCTTAACCCAGTTTTGTATCCAGGGGCAATATACATTGCTGAAGTTAATTGTTCCCTAACCACTTTTTCCATATGGCAGAGTGAGTCTCTCTGTAATAGCTTTGAAATGATTTATCCAACATTTTGTCATTATCCCTTGGATATTGCTTGGGAAATCTCGTGGCTCTTCGTTGGGCCATAGCATACTACCAAATCAGTATGTCGAAACAACTACCACAAGCCTACCAGTTGCTTTAATTTCATTGCCTGCATTGAGATTAGTTTGTAATATTTTCTCCACAAGCGAACTAAATGTTATTATCCTTATTACCATTGTTGGTACTACTGTTATACAGGTGCAAAAATATTCCTGTTCCTGCTATTTCTGAATCTTCCCCTATGGACCTACAATTAGTGATTAGAGCTACATTAGTCATTCATTGACATATATGGAGTTCCCAGTTCACACAGAAAACTATCACAGGCTTTCAGTGAAGTTAGAAGACAGAGGGTTTTTTGCTACCTTAAAAGGCTTAGACAGTGTTATGGGTTGAATTGTGTCCCCCCAAAATATGTGTTGTAAATTCTAATCTCTATGCCTGTGGTTATAATTTGAGAAGAGGCTGTCTTTGTTATGTTAATGAGGCCAGATCAGTGTAGGGTGTATCTTGAGTCAATCTCTTTTGAGATATAAAAGAGATTAAACCAGCAAGCTAAGTAGCAGGGATAGGGAAAGAAGATCACCCAGGAGCAGAAGCTCAGAAGAGAAAGGACATTTCTTCAGAGCCAACAGAGAGAGAAAGGCTTCCCCTAGAGCCACCACTCTCAATTTGGAATTCTAGCCTCCTAAACTGTGAGGACACAAGAAAGATGTTTGGCTGTGTTTTAGTAACTATGCAAAGGCATTTGACTATGTGGATCATAACAAATTGTGGATAACTCTGCAAAGAATGGGAATTGCAGAGCACTAAATTGTGTTTATGTGGAACCTGTACATAGACCAAGAGGCAGTCACCCAAACAGAACAAGATAGTGCATGGTTTAAAATCAGGAAAGCTGTGTGTCAGGGTTGTAACCTTTCACCACACTTATTCCATCTGCATTCTGAGCAAATAATCTGAAAAGATGGACTATATGAAGAAGAACACGGCATCAGGATTGGAAGAAGACTCATTAACAACCTGGGATATGCAGAGGACAAACCTTGCTTGCTTGCAAACAGGACTTGAAGCACTTACTGATGAAGATCAAAGACTACAGCTTTCAGTGGGGATTACACCTCAACATAAAGAAAATAAAAATCCTTGCAACTGGACCAATAAGGAATATCACGATAAACAGAGAAAAGATTGAAGCTCTCAAGAATTTCATTTTACTTGGATCCAAAATCAACACCCACGGAAGCAACAGTCAATAAATCATTTGGCAAATCTGCTGGAAAAGACCTCTACAAAGTGTTCAGAAGCAAAGATTTTACCTTTAGGACTAACATTCGTTTGACCCAAGCCGTGATATTTTCAATCACCTCATATGCATGCAGAAGCTGGTCAATGAATAAAGAAGACAGAAGAATTGATGCCTTCGAATTACGGTGTTGGTGAAGAATACTGAGTATTCCACGTACTGCCAGAAGAATAACCAAGTTTGTCTCGGAAGAAGTACAGCCAGAATGACCCTTAGAAGAAAGGATAGTGAGACTTTGTGTCACATACTTTGGGCATGTCATCGGGGGGACATCATGCTTGGTAAGGTAGAGGGTCAGCGAAAAAGAGGAAGGCTCTCAACGAAATGGCTTGACACAGTGTCTGCAACAGTAGGTTCAAGCATAGCAAATGGTTGTGAGGATGGTGCAGGACCTGGCAGTGTTTTGTTCTGTCGTGCATGGGTTGTGCTATAAGTCAAGCTGACTTGATGGCATCTAACAAAAACAACAACAACAAAACTCTGAGAAAATTAATTTCTGTTTGTTAAAGCACTAGGTGACTGAGACAGACAGTATGATATGGTATCTAAAGCCCAGACTTAGGTCAAAGAGATACAGGCTCTCAACCCCACTCCACTAATGGGGAACCTGAGAAAGTTGTTCTTAGCATCGATTTCTGCATCTGTAAATAGGAGAGAAAAAACGGTAGTCACCATGTAGGGCTGGTGAGGATTATAGAAGATGGCGTGTTTAAAATACCTAATATGGTGCCTTGAAAATAATAAGGTCTCAAACAAAGTCAGCTATTATTGGAATTAGATATTTTTCTAAGACAAGTAGAATAACAAGAAGACACTTTTTAAAGTATCCTATGAAAACCATATGGATCACAATGGTCTGAACTGCAACTAATCATGGGGATGGTGCAGGATTGGGAAATATTTCATTCCCTTGTTACGGGGATGTCATGAGTCGGGGGCAACTTGATGGCACTAACAATAACAGCTATATGGCTTTATGAATGTTCAAGGAAAAAGATGATAAATGGCAGCTAGGCCAAGTGCTGAAACTATGAACACATTGGCCAGCAAGCACCTGGCCGCTTGATAGGTGCTTTCTTAGTCAACTGCAGAAAAGCAAGAAACAAAAGAAAAATAAAACAGGAGCTTATTTCTCTATGCCTGAATAATGAACTGTCTTGGCTGCCTTATTTGAAACAGACTCAAGGAGGTTTAATACCTGTAGAAGACACCATGTTTTGAAAATGTCGATGTATGTATTCTAACTTGAATGTTATCAGGCCACTAGAACAAAAACAAAGACATTCCAATTTCCACATCAAGTTGATAACTGGATTATTTAGGTGTCAAAAGTACCAAATGTGCATTAAACCTCTTTCTGCCTTGGTATAATGAGATCCTGGATGGGAGATATGTACACAATAGCCCTGCACAAGTCAAACAAATAAACATGATCCCCACTAGGGCAACAGAGCAGGACAAGCACTTAGGAGTCAGACACGTGCATTCAAGGAGAGCTGAGCTCACCAAAGCCGACTGCCAAGGCAGAGCCTTTAAAGCACACTTAACTGCCATGTGTCAGTTCATTCACTGGGGTTTTTACATTAAAAAGAGAACTACTGTATGAAATAGACCATCAAGTGAAATTCAAATCACTTCATCACTTTTTACTCCAAGTTTATGGCAGAAAAACACACGCGCGCGTGTGCCTCATCCTGGGAGTAACCTTAAAAGCCATTCAACGACTGAGTACTAAGCATTCACTGTGGCCAGGTAGGCACTATGCTGGGCTCCGGGGAGCCAAAGATGAAGAAGGCAGGGAGCTTGTGATCTGGCAATGGAGACAGAGGCTTGTGTGTACTCCTTCCTGCAGCGTGATTCCTGCTATACCAAACAAAGGGCTCTGGGAGCGCAGAGGCTCTGGGAGCGCAGAGGAAGTGACAGGTAATTCTGCCTGGCAGGTGGCGGGGGGTGCAGGGAAAAAGAGGGGCATGTTGGTGAAGGAAGTATGTAATTCAATTTTTTTTAAAGCCCAATGTTATTTATATTTCATAAACTATAGAATCTCAAAACCTATGCCTGTGAAATTTAAATCCTTGGTTTATTCTGCTAAGTGTGCAAGCTTATTTCTCTTATTACACCAAAGTAGCTGTTGTTGTTAGCCGCCATCGAGTTGGCCCTGACTCGTGGTGACCCTGTGCACATGGGGACAAAATGCTGCCTGGTCCTGTGCTACCCCATGATCGGTTGCTGGTTGGACCATTGTAGCCCATACGTTTTCATTGGCTGGTTTTCAGAAGTAGATTTCCAGGCTTTTCTTCCTTGTGCATCTTAGACTGAAAGCTTTGCTGAGGTGTATTCATAGCAACTCACAAGCCTCCAGTGCCGGATGAGCAGTAGCTATGGGTGAGGCTCGTTGGCCAGGAATTGAGAACGGAGGTGAGAATTCTACCACCTGTAAGTTACAGTAACGACTGAAATAGAATAGAAATGAATTGAAAAGTCATTTCGGTGAAACTCTCTACTTCTCGCTTCAAACTGATCAGTGAAATCAAAGAAAGTGGTTATTTTATTGTTAAGTGAAAGAGATTGACAATTAAGAAAATTACCTGGTCTCACATTTTTGTTATAATATTAACTTATTTCTCACAACTGCCAGAAAAGTTCATTAGTATTGATACATATTGACAAGCTCTGGCCCTAAAACTTCACCCCTCAAAAATAATAACAACTATTGTTATTGTTTAAAGAGTAGATTCACACAGATTATCCAATTCAATCCTCCCAACTCCCTAAGCTTTATCAAGTCCCTGAACTACTGCGATTGCACATGTACTGATGATTTGTCCCAATTGTTTCCTGTCACATCCATCTGCCACGCCACCTTCAAGGTAAGCTTTCCAAAAGATGGATCCATTCATGTCACAAATCATGGTCGATTCCCAACGTCTAACAGAGTAGTCTAGACAGCTTATCCTGACATTCATGACCTTCAGTGGTTTGACACCAACCCAGCTTTCCCGTCTCAAGTTCAACCAGTCTTGTAGAGGCACCTGATCACACCTACTCTTCTCTGAGCCTACCTTGCCCTTCCATGCATCCATACTTTTGGACAAGCCTCTTTACCCTAAAGCCCCCTTCTCCCATTTTCTGCCATGTAAACTTGTACTTTAAGATCCAGCTCAATTGTTATCTTCGTGAAGGAGTTATTCCTGACCCTTAAACCTAAACAAGAATTTGATGCAACAGTAACCTGAGTATATATTGCTATGGAAGCAGGTATCCCATTGTGTTGTAATTATTCATTTATGAGCACCTGTCTCTCTCCTTAATTAGAATCACTATAAGCATCTCAAGAAGAGGTACAATGTCGTTCGCCTTTATATACCCAACACCTATCAGAAGACTTCTTCCATAAATATATATTTGTGGAGCCAACTCTCATTATCCTCAGTTCACAGAGGAGGGATTGGTGCCCAGAGAAATTAGCAGACTTGCTTGAGGTCACAGGAGGCATGAGTCATAGGGCTAACCACAGAACCCTCAGCCACGCTTTACATTGTCAACTGCTCACCAAATGTCAACAGTTTTGGGGCTTTCTGTTGTTGAAGTTGTTAGTTGCTGCTGAGTCAGCTCCAGCTCATGACAACCCCATGTACAACAGAACAAAGCATTGCCTGGTCCTGTGCCACCTTCACCATCATTTGTATGCTCGAGTCCCTTGTCGTGACCACTGTGTACTTTGAGTGCCTTCCAATCTAAGGGGCTTGTCTTCTAGTGCTATAACAGCAAATATTCTGTTGTGCAAGGGTCTGTTGCGATCTACTGGCTGATTTTCAGAAGTCGATCCCCAGGCCTTTCTTCCTAGTCTGTCTTAGTGTGGAAGCTTTGCTGAAATCCTTTCACTGTGGGTGATCCTTCTGGTATTTGAAATATGGGTGGCATAGCTTCCAGTATCATGGCAACATATATGTCACCACAGTGTGACAAACTGACAGACAGGTGGCGGTCAGGTTTTCTAGGCATGCTCATTTGTTGACTGATTCATTTTTTCATTTAGCAAACAATCATGGCACCTGGTATGTGCCAGACACTGTGGTGAGTGCTAAGCTGAGCTACCTTCAAGATTGACCCTGCTGATGTGCAGGAAGTTGGTAGCCTGTTACACACAACCTTTTCAGTGACTCTAGCTTTTGTAGTGGGGGAGAGGAAGGAGAGGGCATAAGAGAAGCTACTGATGCAGTCTCCTTAATTAGCCAGAGCAGATTATTTATTCATCTTGTTTCCCCCCTGGCACTGTCAGCACCTCCAAGCACCTTGGGGTCTTTTTGTTTCAGAGAAGAAAAACTAAATGCCTTGTTCTAAGTGTGAGTGGACCCGCATAATAGAATGCCTTGAACTGGCTGCCTTGCTAGAACAAAGCCACAAATCATGCTTACCGTGTCAGTATTTACAGCTTGCCTCATAATTTGTGCCCTGGCTGCAAATGGTTAATTTTGTAAAATCAGTGATGTTAGGAAAACTGCAAAAATTTACAGAGCAAACTAGGAGTGCAGCTTGAATTAGAAACCCCTTCTTCCGCTTAGTCCTTTCCTTAACACGGTGAATCCTAGGATAAAGGATTTTAGGTAAAAGGCTGGAAAGTTTTCTCTTTACACAGTCAAAAGGGCCAAGATTTCTCATGCTTTTCTGAAGGAAATATGCCCTGTAAATGATGACAATATTGGCCACAGCCTTAACGCCCTCATAAAAGAGAAATTTCGAGACAGGCACCTTCCTCCAGCCATTGCTTCCAGTCCCTGGCGTGTCTCGACCACTTTCAAATCATCATTCTCTTTCTTCTCTACGGCAACAGCGAGCCCAGAAGGACTGAACATCTAAAACATCATCTCCCAGGGGCTGCTTCTAACTCAATGAGAAAGTTTAAAACTCCTGACAAAGTCTCCAGTCTTTTTTTCCCTTCATGTTCCCTTCAGCGTCTTCTCTTTCTATTTCACTCTGTGATGTGAAATCTTACAGACTCACAACTACAATGTTATATGAATACTGGAGGACTCAAAACCAAAGAGGCAATGAGCAAACACATAACAACATGGCTGAAACAATGGAGCACTAGACAGGGTTTGGAGGTGTGACCTCCCACTGTTGGGTGCAGTATGCAAAGATCAGGCCCAAGGAAATTTTACCACGGAGACCCAGGCATAAATAAATAAAACCCGGTATAGCATTCTAGAAATGTCCAGCAAGACTCCCTATATGCTGGCTTGACCCTTTCCTATTTGTTTCCATAGCCTTCTTTTCTTTGGACTTTTTTCATGTGTTCATTGTGTTATGACACTTGTGTCAAAACATTATGTTTCTCAATAAATGTCTCTACTTTATGAAACATTATATTTCTAAGCAGACTTCTCCACCTAGTTGTTTAAATAAGCCCTTAACTACCCTTTCTTTTTATGGACTTCCTGTATTAGTGGGACAGGTTCCTATGTGGTGCAAGTGGTTTGCACTAGACTACTAACCTAAAGAATGACAATCCCAACTCACCAAATGATGCCACAAGCAAAGGCCTGGTGATTTGCTTCTGTAAGATTACAGCCACGAAAATGCTAAGTCGTTGTTGTTAGGTGCCGTTAAGTAGATTTTGACTCATAATGATCCCACGTGACAGAGTAGAACCACTCTATAGAGTTTTCTAGGCTGTAATCTTTATGGGAGCAGATCTCCAGGTCTTTCTCTCACAGAGCAGTTGGGTGAGTTTGATCTGCTAACTTTTTGGTTGGCAGCTGAGCGCTCCACCAAAATCCCTATGGAGTAGTTCTGCTTTATAACACATGGGGTCACCATGAGTGCCAATCAACTCAATGGCAACAGGTGTATTAGTGGGGTTACACTTTCATCATTCTTGGGGAGGAGGTGGTCACCCAAAATTAGGTGATAGTTTATTAGGCCTTCAAGTATCAGGATAAGGAAAGAGGGCTTTAAAACATGAGCCAAGATCGGCAAATAGAAAAATGCTCTTTTAAAAGCATAATAAGGCTACGGGCATTCTAGGGGTATGGGGAAGAGATAAAGATGGAATTTGTAAGCCTGATGAGGGTTATTGGCAAGAAGCTAACCTTCACAGGGTGAGGTGCATGTGTTTACTTATGGATTTTAATATTTTGAAAAGTAATCCCAGACAACTGATAAGAAACAAATATTCTATAAAGCAGACCACAACCCAACACAGAGAATCATTCCAATATCGTTTCTGCCCCTTATATTCCTGGATATGAAGATTTCTGGAAATTGCCACCCATGCCAGAAGCCAAGGGGATTTACAGGCCCAATGAGGAGGCTTTAAGACTTGCCCAATAGGAGGTGGGTCAGAGTCAGGTTGCTTCAGAAGAGGAGGGTGTGCTGAAAGGGCTCAGGGGCTTGGGCATGAGAGAAGAGCCAGCAAGAGGGACAAAGAAGCTAGCTTGGGGGCTCTCTAGTCAGTCCAGAGAATGTCTAAATAGGGAATTCCAGAAAGTTTGGGCTCAGAGCTCCTTTACTGTGCAAGGGGATATGTTGAATAGACCAGAGCCATGCCATCCCCAAATTCTTCCCTTCTGCTTCCCCAGCTGTCTGCCTCATCTCTCTGACGTTTGTGTTGGATCACGGGAAACCTTGAATCATAAGCTTCTTGTGTTTTCTTGAAATTCTAATCCTAGCTTTGCTGCAAACCATATGTTTGATCTTGGACAGGTCATTTTTTACTTCTCGGGGTTCCAGTTTCCTCAGATGTAAAACTGAGATGACAACACCTACTTTGTAGGTTTATGGTGAGAACTAAATAGAATAATGAAAGGAAAGAACCTAACAGCTTTTGTGGTATGTAGTGGGCATTCAATATGTGCTGGTTATTGAGGGCAGTGACAATTTTCTTTCCAATCCTCCATGACATAGCCTGCAGGACAGACCATGGTATGCAGTAGGTGCTCAAAAATGCTGAATAAAGCAGGTCATAAAAAAAAAAAAAATTTTTTTTTTAAAGCTATGCCTCTGAGGAGCCAATGAGCTCCATGTATGGGGGCTTTTGGTTTCTTGACACCAATTACTGCCAGAGTACACCCTCCCTCTGGCCACTGTTTACTTGAACTTGGGTTTCATTCCTCTGGACCATCTTATATGCTGCTTCTTCTGCCTGGAATGTGTTTCCTTTCTTCTCCCAGTGAATTCTACATCCTTTAAAACTCAGCTCGACGTCCCTTCCTCTGGGAAGCTTTTTCTGACTCCTGCAGCCCATTGAAGAAGTGTTCCTTTTCTGTGTTGCCACAGCACAAGTGATGCCCTGCTGTCACAGTCAAGGTAATTGTCTTTCTAGCCCACTAGCCCAGGGACACCCCTTGTGCACTACTGAATTTATATCCCTGGGGCCTGAGCCCATCTAAAGCATCAAGGACACTCAATCAAGGGCTTTTGATGGCCCAGGGAAGGGTTGAATGAATGAGCAAGACAATGAGTTTGCGTCACAATTTGAATCGTGTTTCAGTAGATCAGGCAGTGAACGTGACCCACTGACCCTGGAAGGTCTGATGTCTGCAGCCACAGAAAGGTAGAGAAGGTTCTGGAAAAGCATCCTTCCTCTTCTCACAAACAAGCATCATGCCACAGTTATTTAGAAGAAAAGAAATATTCAATATCTTACAAATAGAAGAAACTACGAGAAACGATGCTCTCGATTCCACCCAATGCTACCTCCCTTGGCATTATTTGTGGGAATAATGGATGTGGCCCTGTCAGAGCCAGATGGATGGGTCTCTAAGGGATGCGCCAGCCTGGCTAGGGGTCTGCAAATCCCTTACTACTGAGAACTACCCAGGGCCCACCTTGCTTTCAGGGATCACTCCAAATAGAATGTGGCAGTTATGATAATCAATTAATAATCAATTAGGTTAGTAATCTTCCCTTGAAGAAAACCTGCTTAAACAATGATGAATCACGGAGACTCACTCAGGGCTGAAAGATGAGAGAGGGGGAAAAAAAGTAGCTTTGCAGTTTGAACACAGAAAAAAAAAAAAAAAAAAAACTTAGAGACCAAATCCCCAAGCTTGGCTGTCTCTGGAAAATGAATTCCACAGGCACTGACTCCAAGATGTTTTATCGAATGTGCTTTGGAGTTGTAGGTGATGCATTGTTCCTCAGAGTCATTAAAAGGAACCCAGATAGCTGTAACGCAGCTCAGCTTCCAAGGAGAGCAGACCGTCCACACTCGTACTTCCACACAATATATGGTTATTGTTAGATGTCCACGTCCACACGCTGTGTGCACGGGGGTCTCTTTGTCCTTTATTCAGATGTGAGGCAAGAATGCTTTCAGCACAGCGAGGTGACAGTCAGGCCGGCCCCCTCAGAGCAACCCCATAGCCCCAGCCTCAGACAGAAAGGACAAGTTCCTTTGTTCGTAAAGCAATGCCCATCTTTTGTCACTCAGGCCCCCAAAGCCGAGGTATATGCAGACCAATTTAAAATAATTTAGGTAATTTCTGAAAGACACAAGCGCTACTAATTTTTTAGTGAGCAGTGGTGTTAGGAGAGCTGGATAATCTATTGTTGTGGACACCATACACTGAAGGCATTTATGACCGTGCTTAGAAAAAAAATTTCCATGTGGGTTTGTTTTTCCATTGAGAACAGGATGGTCATTATCCAGAGTCCAGATGACGGCTCCCTTTGTGACACGGCTTTGGGGGTCCAACAAAAACCCTGCCCTTTCTACAAAAGACACTGGCCGAGTAATGCTCCAGGGAAAGCTGAGCTGAGACTTCTCAGCCTCCAGAGAGGCAGCTTCGGGCATTTTGTGTTTAGGATGCTGAATCTCAGAGCTGGATCTCACTTTGTTTTTTGGCCGAGAGGGCAGCGAATATGGATAATTGAACATCTGCCCGAACAGAAGCCAACAGGGTGGCAAAGTTTATTGATCCCACTGAAGCCCCAACCCCCAGGGAGTGCCTGATTACATCTTAATGTTTTTCTAATGTGCCGCAGCATCGCAGCAGTAGACATTTCTTTACAGAGAAACCGTGCAAGACGCTGTACATCCTGGGCGGGGAGGGCGGTTCATGGCCACCAGGGCCTCGGCTTCTTCTGGAACATCTGAAAAGGAGGTTGATATTTTAAGGCTCAGAGATACTTCTGAGTAGAACCCTTTCACTCTGCACACTTACTGCTTACCCTCTTACCCAGACTAGTGTATCTATCTACTGTGGCCTGTGTGTGTGATTGTGTGTGACAATGATGTGAGTGGTCTTTTCCATTCCTGCAAGGAGCAGTTGCAGAATAGATAATGTCACCTTCTCTTCCAAAGAATTCTGTTTTCTCATTTGTGACATCACCAATTAAAACAGTTGAACTTCATGCATCTTTGCATAAAAGCACGTTTTTAGGAATTATTGGAAGCATGAGGTTATAATTATTAATGTGTTTCCCCCACTCCATTTCTGGTGACACTTAAACCCACAACTCTATGGGAGGGACCAGCAGATGTCACTGTAGTTCTGTTCATTCATCTTTTCTCTTGACTGGATTCTAGGTCTATCCTTTAGGGCTCCGCCGATTACATTTCTTATTTAATCAAAGCATAATGCATCATAACATTTGTAATTCATGTTGTTGTTATTCTTTCATTGTATTCGAAATTGGATACATATCTTTGCAAACAGAGATGCAAGCTAGAAAGTGGCCCGGACACCCCCAGTGAGGTGTGGAAATCAAAGGCCCTGCTGGAGAGGCATGATAAGAGGCAGGGACAAAAGAGCAGTGAAGGACATCTGCCTGATGACTCCACGTCCTGATGGACAACTTCAGGATTAAAGACAGACACGTCCCCTCCATTCTCATGGAAGGCTTCCCAGAAACTTAGGTGGGGGACAGTGCTGGGCGTGAGGGAAGATCCCCTAGTCAGAGGATGGCTGTGGCCAGCTGATTAGAGGCGATGGAGGGCAGGACAAGGGGCAGTGGGGAGCCTTTCAGGATGAAGTCCCTGGGGTCCAGCATCCCTTGCATTAAAAAAATCACTGCCATCTTTGGTGAAAAGGAAGATCCAGGTGTTAACCTCAGGGTCTTGGTTAAGTGCAGAATGGGATATAGTTTCTGGAAGGGTCAGTGTTGGAGGCAGTGAGGCCAGCTGCTAAATGAAGACAGCAGGACTCTCTGCCCGCCTTTGCCCTCCACATGGACAGAAAGAAAGTCAGTGTGGAATGGAAAAACTAAGAAGTTCTTTTTTTATTTTTTTTAAATCACATCTATTTTTTTGGTACTTACGGTACATCAAAGTTTTGGTAGACCAAACTTTGTGGTACTTATTTGTGGTAACTTTGTATGTAACTTAGTGGAGCCCTGGTGGTATAGTGGTTTAGAGTTTGGCTGCTAACCAAAAGGCTGGCAGTTTGAATAGGTCAGCCGCTCCTTGGAAATTCTATGGGGCAATTCTACTTTCTCCTATAGGGTCACTATGAGTCGGAATCAATTCGACCGCATGGGTTTGGTTTGGTTTTTGGTTTTATATGTAACTTAGGCAAAGAACATGGATGAATCATTATATGTTACTCAACCCCAGGCACTGGTCTTACACAAAGATCACCAAGGAAAAAGTAAATGGAATCCGAGAGCATATGAACAGAGCTATGCTAAGGGGATGAAGTGTCTTTAATAGAAGTTATTATGCCGCTTCAAATGCCCGAATCATCCAGCACTCCCCTAGCAAAAAAGGACTTTTACGAACTGATACCATTTCTAGATGGACCTATTTGATGGAAGGCTGTGTCTAGGGTGAAGTCTTTCTGCTTGGACCGCCGACCAGTCGGTGCCTCCCTCCCTACCCCCACAGACACACCTGCTAAGTGAGGAGATGAATTAGCCACTAAAACAGCCTGTACTAGCTCTCCCTATAATTTGCTATTTTGAGTTAAATTTTACCCAAAAATTCAAGCCAAAGGCATCTTTTGAAAATAAGACTCTCAGCTAAGCATTTTTTTTTCTTTTTTTCTCCTTCTCTTTCTTTGTAGTACCCAGCCTTCAAGATGGCCCCAGTGATGCAGTATTCATGCCTTTGTGTAATCATCAGCCACTTTGTATCAGGGTTGGTCTCCACAACCAACAGAATATGGTAGAAATGACTATGCCAGGATAGATCATAACAACATTGTGACTGCTGCCTTCTCTGTTCTTGGCTCACTCACTCTGGGAGAAGCCAGCTGCCACATAAGGAGGACACCCAAGTGGCCTGTGGAGGGTCCACGTGGAGAGGAACTGAGACCTCCCTCCAAGAGCCATCACGAACTGGCTAGCCTTATAAGTGAACCGTCTTGGAAGCAGCTCTCCAGCACTAGTGGAACCTTCAGATAGATGACTTCAGCTCCAGCCAACATCTTGACTGCAACTTCATGAGAGACCCTGAGCAAAAACCATCTAGCTCAGCTACATTCAAGTTCCTGACCCACTGAAATGGGGAGAATGTAAAATAGTTTTTGTTGTTTTAGAGGGCTAGTGTGAGATAAGCAGGTGCCTAGAATACAAAATGTAACAGAGATACTCTAAGGTTCAAGCAAGTTCAAGGTCATTACCTCTCCCTGTTCTTGAGCCTGTCGTTTTAAGCTAAGCCTTAATACATTCTCCTTCTCCTCCACCTTTTCTCTTCCTCTTTCTCCTTCTCCTCCTTCTCCTTTTCTTTTCTTTTTTTTATGTTTTATTTTTCACTCCTTTGCTATATTACATTCAGCTAGGTTGGTTCTGATCTCCTAGAGTTGAGTCAGTTATTTCTCTCAGGCTTCCTGTTACCAGAAGCTATGCTGTAACTAACCTCAGAGATACCTGCATTTGATTTAGAGCCCAATATTGTAGCCTTTTATGCCAGGCAATTAATTTAGAAAACAAGGGAGCCACAATCATCATGCATGTGTTGCTTTTTGTCTATTGATACATGTTAATGGTGTCTTTATCAGGAGCTACTCTATCAAGAAGATATTAAAGCCTCTCTCTTACCACAAGTTGTGATAGTTGAGAACATATTTCATGATGTGAAACAATGGGTTTGTGGTCTAGGACACAGTATAGAGTCATGGGGGGATAGAGTAATAGCTAAAGTTAATATAGGTCAATAGGAGCCAGAGTTTTTCTACAAAGAGAGGTTAGCCAAAGACAAAGGCTTTAGTGAAAGCATCAAGGACAAACATCTAATTCAATACCGTATAGCAGCTAATTTTGAAGTTTTCTCAAACTTCTTTAGTTGAAAAGACATTGATAGATGCTACTGTGAGACTTTCACAATTTCTGATCACCTCCAGAATATGTCAATATACCCAACAACGACAACAGTTACAACATACCTCTTCAACCCAAATTCTTCTGATTCTAAAAGATGCATAAGAATATAGATGTGAATGAAAGAGAGGCCATTTATCTGATGCCTTTGCGTTATGGTGAATTTGAATTTCTCTCTATGCTGTTGTTAAAGACCATACTTACACAAAACCAAACACAGTTCAGGAGTCCTTCTAGATCTACCTACACTACCAAGGTGTTATGACATATAGTCAATAATTAGTACAAACAATACAGAATAGAAAAAATATTTTTCAACTAAGTTCTACTCAGATGTGCTAAAAGTTGAGGAAAATAAATTAAGGTAGCCAACATATTCTTCCTCAACTTGAAAGACTTAGTACCTCCCGTATATCATCAACTCTTACGACAAAGCAAAATCCTAGCAAACACTGAACAGAACCAATCTTCAATTATAATAATAAGTAGTAAGAATAAGGAGGAGGAGGAGGTACAGGAGAAGCAAGAGAAATGGGTGGAGGAAGAGGAGGAGGGGAAGAAGAAGAAGGGGAAAAGAAAACGAAGAAACAACTTCAGCTTACGCCTATTGACAGTCAACCATCTAGGCATTTCTGTAAGTGCTTTACCTGTGCTAACTTATTTAATCCTTACAGCAGCCCTAGAGAGAGATCCTACTGTTATCCACATAATACAAGACAAGTCACTGTGACACACAGAAATTAAGTAACCTGTCGGAGGTCACGTGGTCAGTAAGTAGCAGATTCAAGAAGGGCTGTGATTATTTAGGCTACCAGTGAGACACTCTTAGGCTCCTTAGTTGTTTTGTTATTGTCCCTCAGTACTCTTGTTGAGGTCCTTGAACATGATCATTTCTGGAAGTGATGCCTTTAAAAGTGAACACAACTTAATGGCTCGCAGCAACCGTAACCACAAAGGCCTGAGCGAGAAGAAGGGCCCTCACTCAGGCAGAAGAAACGGAGCCCACCACAAATATACATTGACAATGGCTTCAAGCAACATGGACTGGCTTAGAGAATTTGGTAATTAGCAGCAACAATAGACGGATTTGTCATCAGAGGTACACGTGACTGAGGAAGGCACATAGTCAGTGCTTGTCGTAACATCCACAGCCACAGCTGTGGAGTCTTTGCCTGTGACCCAAGAACATAGGGAAGGAGTAACACTTTTAACCTTTCCATGTGTTTGAATAACAACTTCAGCATTAGCACTTCTGCAACTAGCGTGTAAACGCTTTGAAGAGAGAGGCCATCTAGTCTTAGGCACCAAACACAGTGTCCAGCACCCAATAGCCATCCAAATAGATTGAACTGATATTTGAGTAGAAAGAATTTTTATATACTCACAATTAATGAACCACAAATAATATAAGAAATAATATAGGCCTCTGGCCCCTGGGTTTTGGTGTCAAACAGGCCTGGTTTCAACTCCAAGCTTTGCCACTTCCTGGCTGTGTGAAAGGAGAAATTACTTAACCATAATAATCCTCGTATCCTTACTTATAAAACTAGTTGGCTGTCATGGTGTCCTCATGAGTGTCAGAGTAGAAATGTGTCCCTTAAAGTTTTAAATCACTGATTTTTTGGAAGTAGACCACCAGCGCATTCTTCTGAGGTGCCTCTAGGTGGGCTTGAACTGCCAATATTTCAGTTAGCAGCCAAGCATGTTAACCATTGGCACCACCTGGGGACTCCATCCTTACTTATAAAACAGAGGAATTTATATATAGTACATGTTTCATGGCAAGGTTTTGAAGATAAAGATGTGATTCTATAGTAGCAGTTGAGAGCGTGGACTTTGGAGCAGACTGCAAGAGCTTGAATTCTCTCTCTGCCTCTAAATTAGATATATAACCTTCAGGTAGGTATTTAAACCTTATTGCACCTCAGTTTCTTCGTCTATAAAATAGTGATGATAATACCACCTACATCCTGGGGTTTATGCGATGTTAAGTAGTTAATACATAGAAAATGCTTAGAATAATGTCAGATGTGTAACAAGTCCTATATTTGTGCCCACTTTTATAGTTGAGAGAAATGACTTTAAAGCACATAGCATGCAATAAATGCTCAATAAATGGCTGTTATTCTGTATTTTGTGGCAACAGTCAATATTGGCTAGAAGGAGGAAGACTGATGTGAAATGGGAATGAATTTCACATTTCCACTTTGTTGTAACTTTAATAATGCTATTTCCTAAGTGACCCTGTAAATTAAACTGTCCACACATCAAGTGGCTGCTTCTTGGGATTTCTGAGTTTCTCTTAACAGCCACTAGTGCTTCTACTAATGTCGCATGTTAACTTGTTAGTGGCGATCATCATGGCAGCGTTGAGCCTTAGCCACAGCATCAATATCCCCTCTGTTTTAGGATGTATATATTTATATACTATATAGCTGTTGTTAGTTGCCATCAACAACTAACTTTAGAAACAGTTGGTGGCCTCTTCTTAAAGGCATACATTCTTATTTTATTGTGCCCATTTTTCTTAAATGCAAGTTTTTACTACAGCATCACTGCTTGCAGAGGTATTGCAGAAACAAAATCTTGAGGGACCTTTAGACCCCTACTTCTTTCTTTTATACACAGGAGTAGTTTATCAGGCATCTTCTAGTGTTTGTTCTCAACTGACTAATGGGACCAGTCCTTGTTCCTGTTCTCAAATTCGGACTCTTTCCTCTCAGCTCTCTCTCTCTCTCTCTCTCATCTCTCTAGCTCTCATTGTCACTCTGTCAGAAGGGCTCGCTCCTGGTTGCTTGTCAGGTGCAGGGTTTTGGCAACCCAGAGCCAGGCTCAGTGGAAGCACATGTTTCCAACCATGGCATAGCCATTGACAGGAAAGGCTGGCATGTCTCACTTCTCGGCAGCCAACCAGGTGATTGCTTCCCCAAAGGTGGGAACAGGTGCTTCTCCTTTGTCTCCACTGAGCCTTTTTTTTTTTCCTCCAGTCAGCCTATTTGGTGGGTTGCCCTTTGGTAAAATCCACATAGATGGCACCTGGCATTCATTTTATTTCACTAAGCAACAGCTACTAGAGCTGGTCCTTTGCATAATGGACTAGATGGCCAACCATGCATCTCCAGTGGCCTAAAAAACAAATCTTTTCCTTAAGGTATTGAGTGCTACACACTGCGTTTAATAACCCCATTTATTGAAAATCGATCATTAGAGTTTTTTTTTTTTTTTAAAGAATTCTGCTCTGTTAAAAATGCAATTCCTTTTGAGAGAGGAATATTTTAGAAGTCATTGCCAGTCACAGAAAACTTAATGTGAATTAACTTATCAGGGCTAAGAGTATGGGCTCTGGAGCTGGACTGCCAGGATTTGGCTCTTCCTAACTGCATATCTACGCATGCAGACAGTCTGATAGTAAGGAAGACAGAAGAACTGATGCATTGGAGCTACAGTGGTGATGAAGAATATTGACTGTAACATGGACTGCCAAAAAAACGAACAAATCAGTCTAAGAAGAAATACAATCAGAATGTTCATTAGAAGCAAGGATGGTGAGACTTTGACTTACTTACTTTGGATATGTCATCAGGAAAGACCAAACGCTAGAAAAGGACATCATGTTCAGTAAAGCAGGGGGCCAATGGAAACAAGGGAAAACCCTCAATGAGATGGATTGATACAATAGCCACAGCAATGGACTCAAGCATACCAAGGATCCTGAAGATGGTGCAGGACCAGGCAATGTTTCCTTCTGTTATACCTAAGGTCTTCACATGTCAGAGCCAACTGAACCTCAGCTAACTACACCAACATATGTATCCATCAAGGAAAAGTCTAAGGGACACATGCTTCAAGAAGAGCAATGATCTAGTGTTCAGGTGTCCCATTCTGCAGATATTCAGAATGCAAATTTTCCTCCAAAACCAAAAGGCAGCACTCTTTTTGCCCTGATTCCTGTTTTAGACTGGCTTCTCAGAAGAGGGACCACAGTGGAAGAAGGGTCACACACAGACTTTGCTCAACGTGGGCTTACTTTCCAGGATACAATTACAGGAAGGGGTTAGGATTCATAAAAATAAGAATTCTGTAAATTTCTAAGACTTTTATAATGTTCACATGTGGTAAATATTTTGATGCCCCTGTCTGTTTCCACTGAGTGATTCTCAGATGAGCTTATCAAATGAAAGGGGCCTTGGGATCATTTTCAGGGCTTGCATGGAAGAGGGAGCCTAGGAAGACTGTGTCCCACTTTGCCACAAGGCTTGTGTGATATACTGCCCAAGGGACACAGTGTGCTGGCAGCTGCAGAGCAAAGCAGAAGGCTTGTAGAAAAAGATGGAAAGCTTGAGCTCCAAAGTAAGAAAGGTAAGTGTAAGCCAGGTCCCCAGGGTATCTTGGCACCCCTACTTTCTCTTGCTCTTCCTTTAGCTCCATGTTTGTGCCCACTGTGCCATGAAGACCAAGTATTCTTAGCTGCCTAAGAGACAGACCTTATTCCTGTCCTTGAGGAGATTTACTTGAGGTATATAGCTATAGGCATAGACATAGACATAAACCAAAGCAAACTCATTGCCATCAAGTCGATTCCAACTCCTAGCAGCCCTATAGGGCAGATTTGAACTGCCGCACAGGATTTCCAAGGAGCTGCTGGTGGATTTGAACTGCTGACCTTTTGGTTAGCAGCCTGAGCTCTTAACCATTGTGCCATGACATAGACATAGTCTCCTCAGGCTGCCGTAACAAAATACCACAACTTGGGTGGCTTTAAAGAATAGAAATTTACTGTCTCACAGTTCTGGAGGCTAGAAGTCCAAATCAGGGTGCCAGCCATGTTGATTCCTTCTGAACACTCTAAAAAGAGTAACTGTTCCATGCCTCCTTCTAAGCTTTTGATGGCTCCTGGCAATCCTTGGAGATCATTGGCTTGTAGGTGTATCTTCACGCAGTGTCCTTCTCCTGTGTCTATTCCATGCTTTTACAAGACACCACTCAGAAGGGGTTAGGACCCACCCTACTCCTGTATGCCCTCATGTAAATCTAATTGATAACATCTTCAAAGAAAGACCTCATTTGGAAACACCGGCACATTCAGGGGTTAAAGGGTTAGGACATCAACATATCTTTTTGGAGGACACAATTCAATATATATGTGTATATATGTATATATATATACACACATATTCATATTAATTTTTATATATACTTTTATATATTTGTATTTATTCATTAAAAATACATGTCATTGACAGCAGTCATTTTCTTTCCCCGGATATTGCATTTCTAAAGATTCCTAGGTGATAAGAAGCAATGTTAAACTCATGGAAATAACTGGTTAGAGGCATTTCAGGCATCGGTTAAAGGCCTGTTGAGGAATATTTGATCTGCAGAAGAATTACAAATGAAGAGAGAGACAAATGATTCAGTTTGGATAAATCTATTCTCTAGAAAGACAAAATGCAGGCCGATATAAAACTGTTGTGGTTGAGTTTTTATCCCCATTGCCGATCCCTGCTAGAGTGGCCTTCCCAGGACCCTTCACACAGCACCACAGAGGCCTCTGTCTATGTTATCTGCAAGGCCAGCCTGGTGTGCAGCCGGCTGTCCCTGAAAAGCTAAACATCCTTGTCAGAGAGTAAATTCCATTCAGGCAGAAACTAACCCATCCTTGAGCATAAATTCTGAATGTTTAGTACAGAACTCCGCACCTCATGGTCGCTTAATACAGATTTGTTGACAGACTACTTGGAAAAGTTGTGCCTGTGAAAATAAACATGCAGAGAATTTATCTGTGTGACCTCAGCCAATTCCTTACCCTTTTTGGATTACTCTTTCCTCATCTGTAAAAAGTACAGTGGTTAACATTTATTGAGTGCTAATCCTGTTGATGGCACTGGGTTTAATCCTGTACAATGCAATGGGCTAATCATTTTACAGTCATGACCTCAGTGAATCCTTAAAACATATCTACGGAGTATGATCTATGCTTAGTTTACAGATGAGAAGACTCAGGCATAAAGAAGACTGTGGTCACTGAGTGGTTAAGTGGCAGGGTGAGGACCTAAAGTCAACAGCCAGACTCCAGAGCCCATGGTTCGCCACTTGCTAGAATAAGGATAACAAAGGTGCCTGTAATTAATTTATCTGTGTATGCAATCAACATATCTCTGTTGACTGCTCTTGTTCCAGGTCCCCTAAATTGTGGCAGAAATTTAGGTGGAGAAGGACAGTGAAGGCTCTCGAGTTAGGGATGCTTTCAGCTGCAAGTAACAGATCAACTAAAAGTGCCTGGCAGGGAGTGGACTTTCTGGGAATGGTGGTCCTGCTGCTATGTCTTTGGGCATTAACCAGTCTGAGAGTCTTTGATAGAAAGGGTTGTACTTTCTCAGAGCACAGAGAACAGTAAAAAGCAAGGAGATGTGTGAGGCTCTCAGCCTTAGAACGGGTTCCAATTCCCCACTGCCTCCATGCAGATCATCCAGATGAGGACTTTGCCCACCCCCTGTACGTGGAAAACACAGACATCCATTTGAGTGGTGAAATTGAAATTGAAACTGGTTCTTCCTATAATAACTTTTCATTCTTAGAATGCCTGCAGCCCATTCCTGTGAAACCAGGCCAGGAGTAACTAACTAGAAGAGCAATGACTTAGATTAAAAAAAAAAAAAAAATTACTAGTGGTGGAACCCCTGACAATTCTCTTTGTTATTTAAAGTTAAATTTTTTTTAATCAGGTGAGCACTAGAAATGGAGAGTGTGGTGATTAAATGTTTGCTGGCTCTTATGAGGGTCTACGTTTTTCACTATTGCCTCCCTTATGTTCTGTTAGGAGCTACCCTGAAAGAAGGTTTAAATGTCCCTTCTGTCCACCCTTTCTCCTCCATTTTTATTGTCAGTGATAATTTTCTCCTGGAGGCCCCCGTCAGCTTATGGGCATTACAGTAGTCCCCCAACTTGTCTCTCTGCCTCTGGTCTCTCGCCCTCTAATCTGTTCTGCTCCTTACCACACAATTAATCTCTATGAAACACTGCTTTCATTATGCCATTGCCTTGCTCATAAAACTTTAAGTTGCTCCTTCCTTCCCACTGAATAAACTCCAGATGGCCCAGCACCAGGCATTCTTAGTCTTCCATCCTCAGGCCTCGGTGAGTCGTCCCTCCTTCCCGCTTATTCCCCAGTGAGAACTCCTTCCTCCCCTAAAGTAGTTCCTCTGACCCCAAATATGATGCACAGTTCTACCTCTGCTCCTTTGCTCTTCACTTGGAATTCTCTACCCTCTCTTTAGCTCTCTTTTCAACCTGTTTGAAGGCTTTCTTTAACCATGTTGACTCCTCTGACTAGTCTTGCCTTCCTTAGCCATCTCTCCTCCCTACTACCAGATATTCTATAATGCTTATTGTCCAGAGACATTTTCACTATTAGTGAGGATTGGACAAATGCTGTTGTTGTTGTTGTTAGTTGCCATTGAATAGGCTGCAAGTCATAGTAACCTTACTCATAACAGAATGAAATGTGGCTGGGTCCTGTGCCATCTTCACGATAGTTGCTATGTTTGAGTCCATTGTTTTGACCACTGTGTCAATCCATCTCACTGAAGCCCTCCTTTGCCTTCATCAGCTCTCCACTTTACCAATCATGATGTCCTTTTTTAGCAAATGGCCTTTCGTGGTGACATGTCCAAAGTAAGTGGGCTGAAGTCTCTCCATCCTCGCTTTCAGGGAATGGATGCTGTTATTGTTGTTAGATGCTATCTAGTTGGTTCCAATTCAAAGTGACCCCATGTAAAACAGAACAAAACTTTATCAGGTCCTAAGTCATCCTCACAATCACTGCCATGTGTGAGCCCCTTGTTGCAGCCGCTATGTCAGTCCATCTCATTGAGTGTCTTTCTGTTTTCCACTTACCCTCTGTATTACCAAACATGATGTCGTTCTCCATGGATTGGTCCTTCCTGATAACATGTCCAAAGTAAGTGAGACGAAATATTGCTATCTTCATTTCTGAGGAGCATTCTGGCTATACTCCTTCCAGGATGGATTTGTTCTTTCTTCTAGTAGTCCATGGTGTATTCAATATTCTTCACCAACACCATAATTCAAAGGCATCAATTCTTCAATCTCCCTTATTCATTGTCCAGCTTTGCATGCATATGAGGGCATTGAAAATACCATGGCTTGGGTCAGGTGCAATTTAGTCCTCAGACCGATACCTTTGCTTTTTAAGATTTTAAAGAGGTCTTTTGCAGCAGATTTGCCCAATGCAATATGTTTGATTTCTTGACTGATGCTTCTATGGGCATTGATTGTGGATCCAAGTAAAATGAAATTCTTGACAGCTTCAATATTTTCTCTGTTTATCATGATGTTGCTTGTTGGTTCATTTGTGGGGATTTTGGTTTTCTTTATGTTAATCCATACTGAAGGCTGTAGTCTTTGATCTTCATCAATAAGTGCTTCAAGTCCTCTTCACTTTCAGTAAGCAAGGTTGTGTCATCTGCATACCACAGGTTTTTAATAAGTCTTCCTCCAATCCTGATGCTTCATTGTTGTTCATATAGTCCAGCTTTTCATAGCCAAGAAGCAAATGCCAGATGAGCTTATTATATTGAAACCTATGAGAAACAGAACTTGAAGGGACTGCCTTGTTTTTCCTGGTCTCGCAAGTTTTCCACCTTTGACAGGGTGCGGTCTTACCACTTTCCTATCTCTATTAGTGGAAAATGTCTGAGTTTTCCTTCTCTGACAAGTTTCTGCCTTACACAGATTCCAGCTTTTGCAGTTTTACTGTACTTAAACCTCCTGGGCAAAAATATTTTCCCTGTTTTTTGTCTCCAGCATAATTGATACTGTGTTATGAGCAACTCCAGGGATGGGCTTGAGGCAGAAGAATTATAACGGGCATTGTCAGTTGCCCATCCAATGTCTCCCCTCTTTGTTACCAATGGGGCTCTGATTTTTTTTTGCAGTGAAGCAGTATGCCCAGCCCAGTGATTTAATCTTAAGTCTAAGCTTATCAGTACTAATACTACTGTTTCCCAGCTTTCCTCTAGCCAATAGGGGCCATGAGGCAGTATACTGGTAGGTATGCCAGATGTCTCTGAGAAGGACTTTGTTCCCTGTTTGAGGAGAAAGCTCATTGATGCGGAACCTTTCACTTCTTTTTGCCTCGAATGTGATTATGATGTTTGTGGCCCAGACTGACCATTTTGCAACCATGAGACAACAAGCCTGAGAGTGAAAAGTCAACACATTGAAGAAGGTAAACAGAAGGGTAGGAAGAACCTGGCTGCTTGGCATCTTTGTTGAATTGCTGCATCAACAAGCAACTACTTATCAGCCTCTTGAGGTCTTTATTGAGTGTCTTTAATACTTAAGCCACTGTTAATTGAATATTCTTTTACTTGCATGTGAAAGCATTCCTAACTCATACAGCCATCCTCATACTTCCAGAGCCTTGAACAATCCATGAACATTGTATATCTAAATCAAGTTCTTTGAACCAGTACAGTAGCAGATGCTGTGATACTTCATGTAAAAGAAATCTTCAGGAAAGTAACATTATATGTGTATGCATCCAGGTATACTCTACTGACAAAATAAATACTTACAATGACAAACTTAATAGTGTTAATTTGTAATTATAACAACCAGCTAAATAATAGGATAATTGAGCAAGAACATACATTATCTCCACTAATTGGAGGAAAATGTACATTGACTCATTTCTTTAAACAACCAACATTTTACCTGTAAACAAAGTCCCACCAATATTTACACTTATTATTTGTTAGTGGAAATGTCAATTCCTTTGGCCTAATGTTTTTTTGAAAGGACTTTTGCCAACATAACATTCCTGGCCTTTCTTCCCATGCTTTTCCATGGAAAGAATGAGTTAGGTGATAGGTGCGTGTGGGGGAAGGTATTGGGCATGCTATACCCAGCCCCTTCATGGATTCCCAACATTTTGCATGACCTCTGGATGTAAACATCTACTCTAATCCTTGCAGAAAACTTAACTGATCTGCATTTGCCCCTTCATAGTTGAGGCCAGAAGTTTCAATGGACAAGTTCAAATCCAAGGAGATGTATATTAACAAATGCAATGTAGCCATTAGTCAGTGTGGTTCTCCAATTCAGCCTTATTAGTAATTAAGTTGATGTTTTGATCTCCATCAGTCTACCTCCTTTGTCTACTTTTCAACTGACTCCAAACATACAAAGAAAAAGAAGTTTATTTTTAATCAGTGGCTTCATATGCTGACTAAAAACCACAAGTGTAGAATTCTCCTGGTATGTTTCTTATTTAAGTGTCAGAGGAGCCAATAGTCTCATTTTGGAATAACAGTAATAATATTTTGTCTGATTAGTCATTTATTTATTCATTTATTCAATGAATATTTATTTAGTAGCATTATATATGCTATAATCATATGCTAATATACAGTGGTCAGCAAAAATAGGACTCATAACTCCAAAAAAATAAAGTAAAATTAGACTATTTTGTGTGCCACTAAAGAGAGAGACATAAGGCCATGTTCCATGAAAACAGATAATGAAGGGATTTGATTTAATTAGGGAAATCAGCAAAGGCTTCTCAAGAAAGTAACAATCAAGCTGAGATCTGAAGAATCAATTGCTTTTATCTAGTTGAAGGGGGAGAAAAGGGTGTTCTTGGCATGTGAAAGGTCCTGTGATGGGAGGAAGCATGGCTAATTCAAAGGACTTAAAGGTGCCCAGAGTGGATGGAGGGGAGGAAAAGAAAATGATATTGGTGGAGATGAAGTTGGAGAAGTACTAAAGCCAAAATCAAACCCATTTCTGTTGAGTTGATTCCAACTCATAGTGACCCTATAGGACAGAATAGAACTGCCCAATAGGGTTTCCAAGGAGCGCCTGGTGGATTCAAATTGCCCACCTTTTGGTTAGCAGCCATAGCTCTTAACCAGTGTGCCACCAGGTTTCCTTGGGGAAGTAAGCAGGATCCAAATCATGTAAATATTTGAAGGCCCTTTCAAGGAATTTGGTCTTTATCATAAGAATGATGGGAAAGCAGTCGACTTGGTGAGAGTTCAGACAGATGGTGGTAGCTTAAACTAGGGTATCAGTAATAAAGATAGAGAGAAGGAGACCCATTAGAGAAATTTTTAACAGATACACTTGCCATAATTTAGTCATGAATGAGATGGTAGTGAGGAAGTCAAGGATGAGGTCTAGGGTTCTAACTTATGTAACTAGATGGATGCAGAGCTATTTACTGAGGGGAGAAACCCTTGAGAAGACCATGGAAGATTATGAGTTTGGTTTTTGATCTGTTGAGCCTAAGGTTACATTTTGGACAGAGAAAAGGAGATAAAGAAGGTGGTTGAACCTAGAGGTCTGACAGGTGTAGGAGCAGTCTGGGGTGGAGATAGATAAGTTGTAAGTTATATGTACATGATAACTGATGCTGTAAGCATTGATGAGCTTATCTGGAGAAAAGAGTATAGAAGACAGAGCCTAACACCAAGATATGCAGAAATCTAAAGTTTAATGATCAGATAAAGGGGTATGAGCCTGAAAAAGAGAGCAACAATGAGAAGTTATAGAGATAGGAGAAAACCAGGATATTATCACAGAAATCAGAGAAAGGGCTTAAAAATGGGAAATGTGCTCAACTTTGTGCAACAGTGCCAAGACAGGGAAGAAGGGGGTTGGAAATCATTCATTCATTTAGTCACAGAGACTTTGACATGGGCCCTTTCACTGTAGAGATGGGGCAGAAGCCCAGCTGGAATGAGTTGAGTAATGAGTGAAAGGTCATGAAAAGGAAAAAAGCTTAACAAAGTTTAAGAAACAAGTTTGAGAAAAAAGGAAACAAATTTAAGACAAATTCTTCTAGAGTGTTTCTGTGAAGGGAAGGAAATCAGAGGTAGAGCTGAAGTTGGAAGGTAATATTTAGTATGATTTAAGATGGTTTAAAAATTCACTAAGAATTCGGAGGCGGAGCCAAGATGGCGGACTAGGCAGACGCTACCTCGTATCCCTCTTACAACAAAGACACGGAAAAACAAGTGAATCAATCACATACATGACAATCTACGAACCCTGAACAACAAACACAGATTTAGAGACGGAGAGCGAACTAATATGGGGAAGCAGCAACTGTTTTCAGAGCCTGAAGCCAGCGTACCAGTCAGGTACGGCACGAGCACAGAGAGCTGCTCCACCCCCCTGAACTAACCCGGGAGGGGGACCAGCCGGTTCCGCGGGCGCTGTGGGACGCAGCCGGTAGAAGTCCCCGGGAGGCAGTGACTGGTCTTGGAACGGGGAGAGCAGCGTCCCAGCCGGGGAACAGTCCCACTGGGATTTGGACTGAACGCAGGTATGGCATAAACACGGAGAGCTGCTCCACCCCCCGAACTAACCCCGGGAGGGGGCCCAGCCGGTTCAGGAGGGCGTCGTGGGACGCAGCCGGTAGGAGAAGTCCCTGGGAGGCAGCGACTGGTATTGGAGCGGGGAGAGCAGCGTCCCAGCCGGGACACTCGGTCATGGCACAAGCACGGAGAGCTGCTCCACCCACCTGAACCAACCCCGGGAGGGGACCCAACTGGTTCTCGGGGGCGGCACGGCAACGCGGCTGGAGGGACGAGAAGTCCCCGGGAGGCAGCGACTGATTTTGGAGTCGAGAGTGCACCGTCCCAGCAGGGGAGCCTTGAGGCTGGGCGTGGGGCTGGAAGTGGAGGATCTGACCGTGACTCCAGCGGGCCAGACCCCCCCGGGGGCAATCTCCACACAGCCAGCACACATAGGCGACGCGCCCCGCGGGAATCTCAGATATAATAGTCATTCCAAGCAAGACAAGCCACTCTGGCTATATTCTGAGGTGCTACTCTCTTATCTCTCTGTTCCCTCCCCCACCCTCCCCAGGCGGCTTCATTAACATCCGAATAGGCTGAGCCAGAGGGAGAACTCTGATAGGGATCTGACTGTATTTTCTTTTAGCGGATTTTCTGGAAAAACTAGTTTCCCAGTGATGGCTCGGAGACAACAATCCATATCAAACCACTTAAAGAAGCAGACCATGACAGCTTCTCCAACCCCCCAAACAAAAGAATCAAAATCTTTCTCAAATGAAGATACAATCCTGGAATTATCAGATACAAAATATAAAAAACTAATTTACAGAATGCTTCAAGACATCACAAATGAAATAAGGCAAACTGCAGAAAAAGCCAAGGAACACACTGATAAAACTGTTGAAGAACTCAAAAAGATTATTCAAGAACATAGTGGAAAAATGAATAAGTTGCAAGAATCCATAGAGAGACAGCATGTAGAAACCCAAAAGATTAACAATAAAATTACAGAATTAGACAACGCACTAGGAAGTCAAAGGAGCAGACTCAAGCAATTAGAATGCAGAATGGGACATCTGGAGGACCAGGGAATCAACGCCAACATAGCTGAAAAAAAATCAGATAAAAGAATTTTAAAAAATGAAGAAACCCTAAGAATCATGTGGGACTCTATCAAGAAGGATAACCTGCAGGTGATTGGAGTCCCAGAACAGGGAGGGGGGACAGAAAACACAGAGAAAATAGTTGAAGAACTCCTGACACAAAACTTCCCTGACATCATGAAAGACGAAAGGATATCTATCCAAGATGCTCATCGAACCCCATTTAAGATTGATCCAAAAAGAAAAACACCAAGACGTATTATCATCAAACTCACCAAAACCAAAGATAAACAGAAAATTTTAAAAGCAGCCAGGGAGAAAAGAAAGGTTTACTTCGAGGGAGAATCAATAAGAATAAGTTCAGACTACTCAGCAGAAACCAAGCAGGCAAGAAGGGAATGGGACGACATATACAGAACACTGAAGGAGAAAAACTGCCAGCCAAGGATCATATATCCAGCAAAACTCTCTCTGAAATATGAAGGTGAAATTAAGATATTTTCAGACAAACACAAGTTTAGAGAATTTGCAAAAACCAAACCAAAGCTACAAGAAATACTAAAGGATATTGTTTGGTCAGAAAACCAATAATATCAGATATCAGCACAACACAAGGTCACAAAACAGAACGTCCTGATATCAACTCAAATAGGGAAATCACAAAAACAAAGAAATTAAGATTAATTAAAAAAAAATACACATAACAGGGAATCATGGAAGTCAATAGGTAAAAGATCACAATAATCAAAAAAAAAAAAAAGAGAGGGACTAAATACAGGAGGCATTGAACTGCCATATGGAGAGTGATACAAGGCGATATAGAACAATACAAGTTAGGTTTTTACTTAGAAAAAGAGGGGTAAATAATAAGGTAACCACAAAAAGGTATAACAACTCTATAACTCAAGATAAAAGCCAAGAAAAACGTAACGACTCAACTAACATAAAGTCAAACACTATGAAAATGAGGATCTCAAAATTTACTAAGAAAAACGCCTCAGCACAAAAAAGTATGTGGAAAAATGAAATTGTCAACAACACACATAAAAAGGCATCAAAATGACAGCACTAAAAACTTATTTATCTATAATTACGCTGAATGTAAATGGACTAAATGCACCAATAAAGAGACAGAGAATCTCGGACTGGATAAAGAAACACGATCCGTCTATATGTTGCCTACAAGAGACACACCTTAGACTTAGAGACACAAACAAACTAAAACTCAGAGGATGGAAAAAATATATCAAGCAAACAATAAGCAAAAAAGAAGAGGTGTAGCAATATTAATTTCTGACAAAATAGACTTTAGACTTAAATCCACCACAAAGGATAAAGAAGGACACTATATAATGATAAAAGGGACAATTGATCAGGAAGACATAACCATATTAAATATTTATGCACCCAATGACAGGGCTGCAAGATACATAAATCAAATTTTAACAGAATTGAAAAGTGAGATACATACCTCCACGATTATAGTAGGAGACTTCAACACACCACTTTCGGAGAAGGACAGGACATCCAGTAAGAAGCTCGATAGAGACACGGAAGATCTAATTACAACAATCAACCAACTTGACCTCGTTGACTTATACAGAACTCTCCACCCAACTGCTGCAAAATATACTTTTTTTTCTAGCGCACATGGAACATTCTCTAGAATAGGCCACATATTAGGTCATAAAACAAACCTTTGCAGAGTCCAAAACATCGAAATATTACAAAGCATCTTCTCAGACCACAAGGCAATAAAACTAGAGATCAATAACAGAAAAACTAGGGAAAAGAAATCAAATACTTGGAAAATGAACAATACCCTCCTGAAAAAAGACTGGGTTCTAGAAGACATCAAGGAGGGAATAAGGAAATTCATAGAAAGCAACGAGAATGAAAATACTTCCTATCAAAACCTCTGGGACACAGCAAAAGCCATGCTCAGAGGCCAATTTATATCGATAAATGCACACATACAAAAAGAAGAAAGAGCCAAAATCAGAGAACTGTCCCTACAACTTGAACAAATAGAAACTGAGCAACAAAAGAATCCATCAGGCACCAGAAGAAAACAAATAATAAAAATTAGAGCTGAACTAAATGAATTAGAGAACAGAAAAACAATTGAAAGAATTAACAAAGCCAAAAGCTGGTGCTTTGAAAAAATTAACAAAATTGATAAACCATTGGCTAGACTGACTAGAGAAATACAGGAAAGGAAACAAATAACCCAAATAAGAAACGAGAAGGACCACATCACAACAGAACCAAATGAAATTAAAAGAATCATTTCAGATTATTATGAAAAATTGTACTCTAACAAATTTGCAAACCTAGAAGAAATGGATGAATTCCTGGAAATACACTACCTACCTAAACTAACACATTCAGAAGTAGAACAACTAAATAGACCCATAACAAAAAAAAGAGATTGAAACGGTAATCAAAAAACTCCCAACAAAAAAAAGCCCTGGCCCGGATGGCTTCACTGCAGAGTTCTACCAAACTTTCAGAGAAGAGTTAACACCACTACTACTGAAGGTATTCCAAAGCATAGAAAATGACGGAATACTACCCAACTCATTTTATGAAGCCACCATCTCCCTGATACCAAAACCAGGTAAAGACATTACAAAAAAAGAAAATTATAGACCTATATCCCTCATGAACATTGATGCAAAAATCCTCAACAAAATTCTAGCCAATAGAATCCAACAACACATCAAAAAAATAATTCACCATGATCAAGTGGGATTTATACCAGTTATGCAAGGCTGGTTTAATATCAGAAAAATCATTAATGTAATCCATCACATAAATAAAACAAAAGACAAAAACCACATGATCTTATCAATTGATGCAGAAAAGGCATTTGACAAAGTCCAACACCCATTTATGATAAAAACTCTTACCAAAATAGGAATTGAAGGAAAATCCCTCAACATAATAAAGGGCATCTATGCAAAGCCAACAGCCAATATCACTCTAAATGGAGAGAACCTGAAAGCATTTCCCTTGAGAACGGGAACCAGACAAGGATGCGCTTTATCACCGCTCTTATTCAACATCGTGCTTGAAGTCCTAGCCAGGGCAATTAGGCTAGACAAAGAAATAAAAGGTATCTGGATTGGCAAGGAGGAAGTAAGGTTATCACTATTTGCAGATGACATGATTATATACACAGAAAACCCTAAGGAATCCTCCAGAAAACTACTGAAACTAATAGAAGAGTTTGGCAGAGTCTCGGGTTATAAAATAAACATACAAAAATCACTTGGATTCCTCTACATCAACAAAAAGAACACTGAAGAGGAAATAACCAAATCAATACCATTCACAGTAGCCCCCAAGAAGATAAAATACTTAGGAATAAATCTTACCAAGGATGTAAAAGACCTATACAAAGAAAACTACAAAGCTCTACTACAAGAAATTCAAAAGGACATACTTAAGTGGAAAAACATACCTTGCTCATGGATAGGAAGACTTAACATAGTAAAAATGTCTATTCTACCAAAAGCCATCTATACATATAACGCACTTCCGATCCAAATTCCAATGTCATATTTTAAGGGGATAGAGAAACAAATCACCAACTTCATATGGAAGGGAAAGAAGCCTCGGATAAGCAAAGCATTACTGAAAAAGAAGAAGAAAGTGGGAGGCCTCACTCTACCTGATTTCAGAACCTATTATACAGCCACAGTAGTCAAAACAGCCTGGTACTGGTACAACAACAGGCACGTAGACCAATGGAACAGAATTGAGAACCCAGACATAGATCCATCCACGTATGAGCAGCTGATATTTGACAAAGGACCAGTGTCAATTAATTGGGGAAAAGATAGTCTTTTTAACAAATGGTGCTGGCATAACTGGATATCCATTTGCAAAAAAAATGAAACAGGACCCATACCTCACACCATGCACAAAAACTAACTCCAAGTGGATCAAAGACCTAAACATAAAGACTAAAACGATAAAGATCATGGAAGAAAAAATTGGGACAACCCTAGGAGCCCTAATACAAGGCATAAACAGAATACAAAACATTACCAAAAATGATGAAGAGAAACCCGATAACTGGGAGCTCCTAAAAATCAAACACCTACGCTCATCTAAAGACTTCACCAAAAGAGTAAAAAGACCACCTGCAGACTGGGAAAGAATTTTCAGCTATGACATCTCCGACCAGCGCCTGATCTCTAAAATCTACATGATTCTGTCAAAACTCAACCACAAAAAGACAAACAACCCAATCAAAAAGTGGGCAAAGGATATGAACACACATTTCACTAAAGAAGATATTCAGGCAGCCAACAGATACATGAGAAAATGCTCTCGATCATTAGCCATTAGAGAAATGCAAATTAAGACTACGATGAGATTCCATCTCACACCAGCAAGGCTGGCATTAATCCAAAAAACACAAAATAATAAATGTTGGGGAGGCTGCGGAGAGATTGGAACTCTTATACACTGCTGGTGGGAATGTAAAATGGTACAACCACTTTGGAAATCTATCTGGCGTTATCTTAAACAGTTAGAAACAGAACTACCATACAACCCAGAAATCCCACTCCTGGGAATATACCCTAGAGATACAAGAGCCTTCATACAAACAGATATATGCACACCCATGTTTATTGCAGCTCTGTATACAATAGCAAAAAGTTGGAAGCAACCAAGGTGTCCATCAACGGATGAATGGGTAAATAAATTGTGGTATATTCACACAATGGAATACTACGCATCGATAAAGAACAGTCACGAATCTGTGAAACATTTCATAACATGGAGGAACCTGGAAGGCATTATGCTGAGCAAAATTAGTCAGAGGCAAAAGGACAAATATTGTATAAGACCACTATTATAAGATCTTGAGAAATAGTAAACTTGAGAAGAACACATACTTTTGTGGTTACGAGGGGAGGAGGGAGAGAGGGTGGGAGAGGGTTTTTTATTGATTAATCAGTAGATAAGAACTGCTTTAGGTGAACGGAAAGACAACACTCAATACTTGGAAGGTCAGCTCAATTGGACTGGACCAAAAGCAAAGAAGTTTCCGGGATAAAATGAATGCATCAAAGGTCAGCGGAGCAAGGGCGGGGGTCTGGGGACCATGGTTTGCAGGGACTTCTAAGTCAATTTGCAAAATAATTCTATTATGAAAACATTCTGCATCCCACTTTGAAATGTGGCATCTGGGGTCTTAAATGCTAACAAGCGGCCATCTAAGATGCATCAATTGGTCTCAACCCACCTGGAGCAAAGGAAAATGAAGAACACCAAGGCCACACGACAACTAAGAGCCCAAGAGACAGAAAGGGCCACATGAACCAGAGACCTACATCATCCTGAGACCAGAAGAACTAGTTGGTGCCCGGCCACAATAGATGACTGCCCTGACAGGGAGCACAGCAGAGGACCCCTGAGGGAGCAGGAGATCAGTGGGATACAGACCCCAAATTCTCATAAAAAGACCAAACTTAATGGTCTGACTGCGACTAGAGGAATCCCGGCGGCCATGGTCCCCAAACCTTCTGTTGGCACAGGACAGGAACCATCCCCGAAGAAACTCATCAGACATGAAAGGTACTGGTCAGCGGGTGGGAGAGAGACGCTGATGAAGAGTGAGCTAATTGTATCAGGTGGACACTTGAGATTGTGTTGGCAACTCTTGTCTGGAGGGGGGATGGGAGGATAGAGAGAGAGGGAAGCCGGCAAAATTGTCACAAAAGGAGAGACTGAAAGGGCTGACTCAAGAGGGGGAGAGCAAGTGGGAGTAGGGAGTGAGATGTATGTAAACTTATATGTGACAGACTGATTGGATTTGTAAACGTTCACTTGAAGCTTAATAAAAGTTAATTAAAAAAAAAATTCACTAAGAAGAGTTTGCTTGAGTCTGAGTATATGAAAGAAAATGAATAATTGATAGTATGAGGTTCCTAAAAAGGTGGGAAGGGGTGGGAGGCAAAGTGCAAGCCAAAAATTGGCTTCAGATAAAGGGACGAACATCTCCTCTGTCATGAAATGAGAGACGGAATCAAGGATGGGGGTAGATGTAGATTTGTAGATCAGAAGGCCAAAGTGTTCTTGTTGGAACACTTGATTTTCTCTATGAAGTGGGTGTAGTTCTATGCTGAAATTGAAGGGGGAAGTGGTATGTGGGGGTGATGGAGAGTGGGGAAAATTTGTATAGTCATGGGAAGTAAAAGATTGAGTTGCCCAGAGACACATGTATGGATTGCAGAACAGTGTGGATGGCCTATTTGAGGTGGGTGATAATAATTCCTTAAAAAAATAAACATCCAAACCAAAAACCTAATGCCAGTGAGTCGGTTCTGACTCATAGCAACCCTTAGCACAGAGAAGAACTGCCTCATAGGATTTCCAAGGCTGTAAATTTTTATGGAAGCAGACTGCTACATCTTCTTCCCATGGAGTGGCTGGTAGATTTGAACCACCAACCTTTTGGTTAGCAGCTGAGTGTTTTAAATGCTGTGCTACCAGGACACCTTAAAAATATGCATAAAATCCAACCCAAACCAAACCCACTGCTGTCGAGTTGATTTCCATTCACAGAAACCCTATAGAACAGAGTAGAACTGCCCCATAGAGTTTCCAAAGAGCACCTGGTGGATCTGAACTGCCGACTTTTTGGTTAGCAGCCATAGCTCTTAACCACTATGCCACCAGAGATTCCAGAATAAGCATAGTTATGTTTAAAGCTTACGTCTAAAAACTCTCTTGCCTATTGGTTTGTTTACACTTTTTATCTTGGTTTATGGTCAAGCCTTGTCTCCTTGTATGCCCAGTTATTTTTTATTTAGTGCCAAGTTATTTTTGGTTGAGTGCTTGATAGAGAAAATTTGAGGCATTGAATGTTTTCTTCCTCCAGAGATTTACTGTTGTTGCTGGCAGGCAGGCAAGTAGGGGCACTAGCAATCCCAGGCCTACAGTTCATTCAGGAATTGAGATGATAAGAAACTCCAGTCCCCTGTGAGAGCTCATCTCTTCCTGTTCACTTTGAATTTTAGGGGTTCCAACTAAAATCCTAGGGTTTTTACCAGGGCCACTCCTTCTTAGCAGGTCTCAAACTTTAAATTTTGACTCCCTAGCCACTTGAGTCTATTAAAATCCAGGTGCAGCTTCTTAGGTTCTCAGCTACACTTTCAGAATCACAAGTGCCTGTAGGGTCATGGTTCCCAAACCTTAGGGTGCATCAGAATCACCTATGGGGCTTTTTAAAACACTGATTGCTGGGCCTCACCCCAGAGTTTCTGATTTAGTAGATACGGTATCGGGCCAGAGAATTCATATTTTTAACAAATTTCCAGATGCTGTTGCTCGTTTGGGGATCACACTTGGAGAACCACTGTTCTAGTGGAGAAGCTCCCCTCCTCTCTAGGATCTTGGTACCATGATTTCTCACTGCCCTTGAGTTGGCCTCTGACTCATGGTGACTCCATGTTCAACCGAACCAAGGAAAAGCTGCCTGGTTCTGTACCGCACTCTTGACCGTTGTGATCCATAGGATTTTTAACGGCTGATTTTCAGAAGTAGATCTTCAGGCCTTCCTTCCAAGTCTATCTTAGTCTGGAAGCTCCACTGAAACCTGTTCAGCATCACAGCAACACGTAAGCCTCTGTCGACAGACAGAGGTGCGCTGACTGGCGGCGGAACCTGGGTCTCCCACACAGAAGTAAGAATTTACCGCTGAACCACCACTGTTCTCACATTTGTAACTTTATATTGTCCTCAAAAGTGAATTTTTTTTTTTTTCACGTGTTATCTTGCTCCTCTAGAGCGGTCATGGTGAGTGTTGGTTTGAACCACTTACAGTGGCATTGCCAAGAGAAAAACTTCCAAACTAATGACAGAGAAGATTTACCAAGAAATTACTAGGTGCCAGACCATGGCTGTTGATTTGCACAGCCACAGGGGGTATCATTCACATTGTGTGTTATACGAAAGGTCTCACAATGTGAGTGGTCCGGCCTGGGGTTGTGCAATGCAGCAGCCCTGGGGAACTGTGCACCGGGCAGTGACCATTATATGTATTGCCTCATTTACCCTTACAACACCCCTATCATTATCCTCATTTACAGACGAGGACACTGAAACTTAGAATAAATAACTTTCCTGAGGTCACGGAGTTCGTCAATGACAAAGTTAGAGGTAAACCCAGGATTACTGCTAAGACTGTATTTCTTGATATGCAGAAATCAAGTCTTACCTTCTCTAGCTGTAAAATGGGCACAATCATATTTAGCCTCAACCTCATAGCTGAGTAGATAGAGTGAATTAATGCAGCAGTGGGTTTAAAGTGTTGAAAGTTTTGGGGATAAGAGTATTAACTTTCATTTTCATCATTGCGTTCAGCAAAGTGGTTTTGTTACGAAGGCATAAACACCTCCAGTTGTTAAGCCAGCAAATGAAGACAACCAACGAAGCAGAGATAAAGCCAAAGCAGGTGTTTCAAATAGCGCTGCGGAATAATGGTAAGAGACACCCACCTTTAAAATGGCACCATGCTTTAAGAAGCAACAGATTCATCCACCGAGTCGTGTAAGACTAAGTTCCCCCTCCCCTAGCTTTCCCTTAAAAACATTAAGTGTCTAATTTGTTTCTCCTTTTAGGTTCCTCTTCTCCCTCCACGACTAACTACAAGGTGTTAATTTTAAAAGGAAGCACACTGAGAGCCCCTGGACCCTTCAGGCATAGCATAAAACCCCATACCTAGAGGTCAGAGGTACAAATCCAGGTGGGGTCAGTAGTGACCGAAAGCCCAATGACTGCCCACCTGTTGGCTGTTTCCTGGTCTGTGTGAAGTGAATCAATGGTCTCGGCTGACTCACCAGTCTGCATCCGAACGAGCACTGCCAGATACTGGTTGCCATTCTCAGCACAGAGGCCAAGACCTCAATGACAGCTGTCGCCCCTCCAGGAATGGCTCCCACAGAACACTGGCATGTGGCGGGGTGGGAGGGCAGGAGTGGATTGGGAAAGGAGAGAGCTGTTCTCTTATCCTTCCACCTTCTTGATGAAAGAAAAGATATAGCTTTTGGACCTAGGCAAGGGGGTTGACTTCCTGATTTGTCATTCCCTTTTGGAATTTCATTCAGCAGAGGAGAGGAGCCAATCACCAGTAGTAAGCAATGCTGGTAATATTGTACAGAGAAACTTGCCAAGGCTCTCTGGACTAAGGAGAACCAGACCGGACAACAGGCAGCAGTCTGAGAAGAGTAGGGCTGAACATATACAGATAACTGCATTTCTTCCCTGCAGACATTAAACAATCATGAGAACGTTGAAGGCTCAGAGAAGCAAGCAGTCAGATGTATTGTTTCTCTTTTGTTTGACTCCCTTCCAGCTGCTCTCTGCTCCCTGCAAGAAGGCAGAGGGTCTCTGTCCCATTGCTCTTGCTCTCTCCCACGAGGTCCATGTGACACTGCCTCCCCCTCGCCCACCCCAAAATCCCACCCCTGACTGAGGTTTGCCACTCATTACCATCTCAAGTCTGGGCCTTTCCAGACTAGTTCTGACTCAGGGAACAGAAAAAAGGTTTTTTCTCAGAAGACGGCTGTTGAGTTTTAAGCTCCATTTTTTTGTTTTCAGTTACTACATTGTCGCTGTTATCAAAGCCCTTGCCTTAATCCAAGAGCCTTCCCTGGCTTTTGTCTGAGCGTCTGAATCTTTATTACACTGTCAAGAGAATGGAATACAGTGGGATCCAAATTTCACTCGGTCAAGCTGAGAACATAGTACTGAAGAACATGGACTGTTCTTTCGAGAAATGTGGTAGTGGAAGAGGAAGACCGAGCAAAGGGATGGTGGAGGAAGGTTTGTTAGGATGTGGGAAGAAGTGTGCAGGTATTTTAACTTTGTGAGAAAGGAGATGGTGAAAACAGAGAGAATGAAAATGCACAGGAAATGAGGGGAAATAATGTATAGAGGAAATGCAAGAGAAGGAAAAAAGGAATGGAGTAAACTGTGCCGGCAAAGGAAGTAGCCTGGAAGAAGAAGAGGCCAAGAGGGAAGAAAGGGTACTGTTGTGTATAAATTTAAGACTTAGAGAGCCAAATAGTTGGATTGTTCACCAGTATTGTTGTCATTAGCTGCAGTCAAGTAGACCCTGTCTCAGGGCGACCCCGTGCACAGCAAAACGAAACACTGAGCTATACCTGTCATGGCTTAAGGATTGGACTGTTGTGATCCATAGGGTTTTCACTGATGATCTTTGGAAATAGATCACCAGGCCTTTCTTCCTAGTCTGTCTCAGTCTGGAAGTTCCACTGAAACCTGTTCAGCATCATAGCAACATGCAAGTCTCCACTGACAGATGAGTGGTGGCTGTACATGAGATGCATTGGTGAGGAATCGAACTTGGGTCTCCCACACGGAAGGTGAGAATTTTACCACTGAACCAGCACTCTCCCCCCATTCATCATTCATTATTATAAGGTCGAAGGCAAAGCTCTTCACAGAAAAGTGGCCGGGAGTCTGAGGAATGTGGCAATGATTTATGGGAAAGGGGAAAGGAGGTCCCTGGGGAACAGAAGTAAGGGATGAGGGCACAGATGGCTTCATACGGATTTGCATCCTGCATTTGTATATTAGTATTATCCTTAGAAATCACCCACCATCACTTGGCTTTCAGTCATGCAAAGAGTATCACTGCTTTATATTACATAAAGAGGTTTGACATGAGAATTGAAATGAAAATAGACTCTAGAAAATCCCACCCAATATATACATGGCATGGGAAAAAACAAGTGGGCTGTCAAAAAGTTCTCAAAGAACTTTACAAAAAACTTTCCTCTTCAGTGAGTTGAAACAGCATGAAAAATCATGTTTTGGAGCTCAAGCTCCATGCTCTCTGTTGGGGGTGATGCTTGAAGAAAAGGAGGAGTGTGTTCTGTGGTTAGTCATATTTTAATTGCTCACAATGTGAACCAAAAGTTCAAAACCAAATATTAAAAATATCTCCCCTCTGGTCAGAATTGGCTCTACGGCACTGGGTTTTTTTCGGAGGTGGGGAACATTCAATTAAAATCTATGGGGGGAAAATATTTCAAAATGACAGCCAGAGAGTAACAACAATAAAAATCACTGTAAACCAAGAGCTTACATTGGTGGATCACACTGAAATGAGTCATGGGGCGAGGGGGAGAGTGGTGAGAGTTATCTTGGCCACGCCCAGCTGAGGGTTCTGAACCTTAGGCCATGATTCCCAGTATTGTGTTTTTGTTCACCATTTTGTCACCTGATGTGATTTTCCTGTGTGTTGTAAATCCTACCTCGATGATGTTAATAAGACAGGATCAGAGGCAGTTATGTTAATGAGGCAGTACTCAATCTACAAGATTAGATTTTGTTTTAAGCCAATCTCTTTTGAGATACAGAAGAAAGAAGCAAGCAGAGAGACATGGGAATCTCATACCACCAAGAAAGTAGAGCCAGGCATGCACGTCCTTTGGACCTGGGGTTCCCATGCTGAGAGCCTCCTAAACCAGAGGAAGACTGATGACAAGGACCTTCCCCCAGAGCCAACAGAGAGAGAAAGCCATCCCCTGGAGCTAGCACCCTGAATTCGGACTTCTAGCCTCCTAGACTTTGAGAAAATAAATTCCTGCTTGTTAAAGCCAAGGACTTGTGGTATTTCTGTTATAGCAGCACTAGGTAACTAAGATACTCCACCTTCAAGGACGTGCTGCTGTGACCCAAAGTGAAATGTGAACAAAATTCACCTTAGGCATCAAAAGTCTTGCCTTTCTATGCTGGTTCTTACCTTTTAGGATTCTCTAGGTGGTGCAAATGATTACCATGCTCAGCTGCTAACCATAAAGTTGGAGGTGTGAGTCCACCCAGAAGTACCTTAGAAGAAAGCCCTGGTGTCTTACTTCAGAAAAATCAGCCATTGAAAATTCTATGGAGCACAGTTCTACTCTGACACACATATGGAGGCCATGCGTTGGAATTGACTTCATGGCAACTTTTTTTTTTTCCTTACCCTTTGCAGCTCCTGCTCCAACTCTTATAAATATCCAGTGTCTCCTTCTAGGACAGACTTCACTCACAAAGGGTTTGAAATGCATTCACACCAAGATGAAAATAACTGAGGACAGAAAAGATCAGTTACTTATCTCTGGAATATTAGCATTTTAATAGGGCAGCTCTTAGGTAAAAAGAATGCTATCGGACTTTGAAACAGCATCACAGGGATAAAAGCCATTTTGAGACCATCCCACCCTCCTGCCAGTGAGAGACCTTCCTGGGATAATTCATAGAATTGGAGTGCTGGAAGGGAACTTAGGTTGCTGTGAATCAGAATCAACTCGATGGCAAAAGGTTTTGATTAAGATGGTGTCAACTCACCAAAATAAAAGCTAAGGGTTACCATAGACTAAAGGAACTTGGAACTCTTTAAAGGACATTCAGCATTGTGGTTTGACAGTTTTTGCTTTTTTGGGCTCAGATGAGAAAATCTGCATCTGACACATGGGGTGTGCATGTATGTACAGGTAAGAGCATGTGCACATTTGTACCCTCAGGTTTGGCAAGATCCTTGTACAGCAAACATGACATTTGAAATCACCATTCAGAGCCAATATCTGTCACTTATTAACTTATTCAATTCTCATAACCACCCCAAGAGGTAGGCACTGCTATCGCAATCTTACAGGAAAGGGAGTTGCACGGCATAGACAGCTTAAGTGGCTTGCCCAAGCTTGCACAAGGTATGGCTGGTGGGTGGGATTTGAAACCTTGGGTTCAATATGGATGCAGTGTCTGGACTCCCAGCCACCTGTAAACTGACACTGACAACTTGAGATGGGCTTCACAGAAGCAGCTGTTTTTGAACTAGGTGTTGAAGGATGAGTTTTCCAGGTTGGAATGGAGTGGATGGGCTCTGGTTAGTCTTCTACACACATGAAAAGCATGGTAGATTTAGGGCAATGCAGTGTTTCAGCCCCCCATGTGTCTGTCAGTTTGTCCTACTGTGGGAGCTTGTGTGTTGCTATGATGCTGGAAGCTATGTCACCAGTATTCAGATACCAGCAGGGTCACCCACGGAGGACAGGTTTCAGCTGAGCTTCCGGACTAAGACAGACTAGAAAGAAGGACCTGGCAGTCTACTTCTGAAAAGCATTAGACAGTGAAAACCTTATGAATAGCAGCGGAACATTGTCTGATATAGTGCTGGAAGATGAGCCCCCCAGGTTGGAAGGCACTCAAAAGATGACTAGGGAAGAGCTGCCTCCTCAAAATAGAGTTGACCTTAATGACGTGGATGGAGTAAAGCTTTCGGGACCTTCATTTGCTGATGTGGCATGACACAAAATGAGAAGAAACAGCTGCAAACACCCATTAATAATCAGAACCTGGAATGTATGAAGTATGAATCTAGGAAAATTGGAAATCATCAAAAATGAAATGGAACGCATAAACATCGATATCCTAGGCATTAGTGAGCTGATATGGACTGGCATTGGCCATTTTGAATCAGACTATCATATAATCTACTATACTGGGAATAACAACTTGAAGAGGAATGGTGTTGCACTCATTGTCAAAAAGAACGTTTCAACATCTATCCTGAAGTACAACGCTGTCAGTGATAGGATAATATCCATACGCCTACAAGGAAGACCAGTTAATACGACTGTTATTCAAATTTACGCACCAACCACTAGGGCCAAAGATGAAGAAATAGAAGATTTTTGTCAGCTGCTGCAGTCTGAAATTGATCGAATGGGCATTCAAGATGCATTGATAATTACTGGCGATTGGAATGTGAAAGTTGGAAACAAAGAAGAAGGATCAGTAGTTGGAAAATATGGCCTTGGTGATAGAAACAATGCCAGAGATCGAATGATAGAATTTTGCAAGACCAAAGACTTCTTAATTGCAAATACCTTCTTTCACCAACATAAATGGCAACCATACACAGGGACCTCGCCAGATGGAACACACAGAAATCAAATTGACTACATATGTGGAAAGAGACGATGGAAAAGCTCAATATCATCAGTCAGAACAAGGCCAGGAGCCGACTGTGGAACAGACCATCAATTGCTCCTATGCAAGTTCAAGCTGAAACTGAAGAAAATCAGAGCACGTCCACGAGAGCCAAAATATGACCTTGAGTATATTCCACCTGAATTTAGAGACCATCTCAAGGATAGATTTGACGCATTGAACACTACTGACCGAAGACCAGACGAGTTGTAGAATGACATCAAGGACATCATCCATGAAGAAAGCAAGAGGTCACTGAAAAGACAGGAAAGAAAGAAAAGACCAAGGTGGATGTCAGAGGAGGCTCTGAAACTTGCTCTTGAGCATTGAGCAGCTAAAACAAAAGGAAGAATTCGTGAAGTAAAAGAACTGAACAGAAGATATCAAAGGGCCTCTCGAGAAGACAAAATAAAGTATTATAATGACATGTGCAAAGAGCTGGAGATGGAAAACCAAAAGGGAAGAACATGCTTGGCGTTTCTCAAGCTGAAAGAACTGAAGAAAAAATTCAAGCCTCGAGTTGCAAAGTGAAGGATTCCATGGGGAAAATATTAAATGATGCAGGAAGCATCACATGAAGATGGCAAGAATACACAGAGTCATTATACCAAAAAGAATTAGTCGATACTCAACCATTTCAAGAGGTGGCATATGATCAGGAACCAATGGTACTGAAGGAAGAAGTCCAAGCTGCTCTGAAGGCATTGGGGAAAAACAAGGCTCCAGGAATTGATGGAATATCAATTGAGATGTTTCAACAAACAGATGCAGCACTGGAGGTGCTAACTCGTCTATGCCAAGAAATATGGAGGACAGCTTCCTGGCCAACTGATTGGAAGAGATCCATATTTATGCCTATTCCCAAGAAAGGTGATCCAACTGAATGTGGAAATTATAGAACAATATCATTAATATCACACACAAGCAAAATTCTGCTGAAGATCATTCAAAAATGGCTGCAGCAGTATATCAATAGGGAACTGCCAGAAATTCAGGCCGATTTCAGAAGAGGACGTGGAACCAGGGATATCATTGCTGATGTCAGATGGATCCTGGCTGAAAGCAGAGAATACCAAAAGGATGTTTACCTATGTTTTATTGATTATGCAAAGGCATTTGACTGTGCAGATCATAACAAACTATGGATAACACTGCAAAGAATGGAAATTCCAGAACACTTAATTGTGCTCATGAGGAACCTTTACATAGATCAAGAGGCAGTTGTTCGGACGGAACAAGGGGATACTGATTGGCTTAAAGTCAGGAAAGGTGTGCGTCAGGGTTGTATCCTTTCACCATACCTATTTAACCTGTATGCTGAACAAATAATACGAGAAGCTGAACTATATGAAGAAGAACGGGGCATCAAGATTGGAGGAAGACTCATTAACAACCTGAGTTATGCAGATGACACAACCTTGCTTGCTGAAAGTGAAGAGGACTTGGAGCACTTACTAATGAAGATCAAAGACCACAGCCTTCAGTATGGATTACACTTCAACATAAAGAAAACAAAAACCCTCGAAACGGACCAATGAACAACACCATGATAAACAGAGAAAAGATTGAAGTTGTCAAGGATTTCATTTTACTTGGATCCACAATCAACAGCCATGGAAGCAGCAGTCAAGAAATTAAAAGATGCATTGCATTGGGCAAATCTGCTGCAAAACACCTCTTCAAAGTGTTGAAGAGCAAAGATGTCACCCTGAAGACTAAGGTGTACCTGACCCAAGCCATGGTATTTTCAATCACATCACATGCATGTGAAAGCTGGACAATGAATAAGGAAGACCAAAGAGGAGTTGACACCTTTGAATCGTGGTGTTGGCAAAGAATATTGAATATACTCATGGACTGCCAAAAGAATGAACAAATCTGTCTTGGAAGAAGTACAACCAGAATGCTGCTTAAGAAGCTAGGATGGCGAGACTGCGTCTTACATACTTTGGACATGTTGTCAGGACGGATGAGTCCCTGGAGAAGGACATCATGCTTGGCAGAGTACAGGGTCAGCGGAAAAGAGGAAGACCCTCAATGAGGTGGATTGACACAGTGGCTGCAATAACGAGCTCAAGCGTAACAACGATTGTAAGGATGGCGCAGGACCGGGCAGCGTTTCGTTCTGTTGTGCAGAGGGTCGCTATGAGTTGGAACTGACTCGACAGCACCTAACAACAACAACAACAGTATTTCAGCAAGGTAAGAGGTGTTATGGATTGAATTGTGTCCCCCCAAAATGTGTGTCAACTTGGCTAGGCCATAATTCCCAGTATTGTGTTTTTGTCTACCATTTTGTCATCTGATGTGATTTTTCCTATGTGTTGTAAACCCTACTTCTGTGATGTTAATAAGTCAGGATTAGAGGCAGTTATGTTAATGAGGCAGGACTCAACTTACTAGACTAGGTTATATCTTGAGTCAACCTTTTTTGAGATATAAAAGAGAGATGCGAGCAGAGAGACAGGAGGACCTCATACCACCAAAAAAGAACAAGGAGTGGAGCTTGTCCTTTAGACCAGGTCCCTTCACCGAGAAGCTCCTAGACCAGGAGAAGACTGGTGACAAGAACATTCCCCCAGAACTGACAGAGAGAGAAAGCTTTACCCTGGAGCTGACACCCTGAATTTGGACTTCTAGCTTCCTAAGCTGTGAGAGAATAAACTTCCATCCACTGTGGTATTTCTATTATAGCAGCACTAGATAACTAAAACAGGGGTATAGGATGGACATGCGGAGTGACTGTACAATTCAGTTGGCCCATGATAATCTGAGGTTCCATTCGTTGTCCCAGCATAATTACAAATGGTGCCTCCTTTTACTCTTAAAAGAGTCTGAGTTTGGCTGGTAATTATATGGTCCACTTACCTATGGGGATTGCCTGTTCATGTAGGGCCTTGAATCGCATGATACAGAGTTTGGGTTTCAGTCTGTAGGTAGGAAAACACCTTTGATGACCAGAGTTGCCTGGGTAAAAAGCAAGAGTAGCAGGAAAGAGACCTGTCTTTATGGTGTTAAAGGACTTACTTCATAAGACGGTTGTAAAAAATCAACGAAATGGGCTTAGAACAGTATAACATGTACTAAAATGTTCAGGAAATATTAAGTCCTTTATTCCTTCTTCTTGACGTTATTTTGAGGAATCATAATCCACTCCCTTTTCCTTCATTGTCCCTCCTCCCCATTCTTCTTTCTCCTGTCTAACCTCACTTCCTTCATCACTAAGCAGGGCCCAGCATGCTTGCAGAGAGGCGGGCGCAAGGTAAGGGTGATGAGCCCACCACAGGAAATAGGAACCAAGGAGCACCCAACATAGTCTGGAGGTGGGAGGCAACCTGTGGTGAGAAAAGTTCCCGAGAGCCTGGTTCTTCCTCTAAAAATTCAGCAAGCTCAACTGAAGGCAGTCACGTTGTATGCTGATTCAACCTCAGTACAGCAGTGGTAGGAAAAAAAAAAACAAAACTGAAAACACACTTTAATTCTCACAGCAGGGAATCTGGTCAGGGTCCTGTCACCAATATGAACAGCACAGAGCTCTCAGTCTAATATTAATACCTAATAGACTGAGTGTCACACATCAGCATCACACATCAAACACAGTATGTTTTTGAAGCAGATATCAAATACTGTTTCCATTCTTGATTATGTTCCCTTTGTTCCAGGGCAGTAGAAAATAAATGAGCGAAGCATCCCTGGTCACACTATTTTGGGAGCTGGGGATGGCAGGCCACACAGTGAGGAAGGGAAGGGAGGAGAAATGATCATTTAGCACCATCAATGCATCGGGGACATGGCATGCATTAAGTTAATCTTTCCAACAGCCTTATGAGCAGGGAGTATTATTCCCATTTTACAGATGGGGTAACTGCACCCAGAGATTAAACAGTCCATAGTTATACTGCCAATAAGTGCTGGAGCTGGGAGCCAACGACAAATGTTTCATAAGAACAGCCACATTTCTGCAAGAACGAACACTCAAATGGCCAAAAAAATCCAAAGATAATTTCTTAGCCATGGGTCAGCCTGACACTGGATCTGCTAAGGCTTGTTTTAAGTGAGTAGGAGAGACATAGTCACTGTGAACTAAATATGCTGAGAGAGAAGAAGAGAAGCCAGAGATGAGTGGCTAAGGTTGAAAACCTGGAGAGAGTCAGATAAAAAATAAATAAGCTGGCTGCATAGTACGATGGAGACTGGTAACGGCATGGGAAAAAATAAAACAGAGGAGGGGTGAGGAGTTTGGGGAAAAATTCAATGCATTTGAAATTGATTAATTACACAAATATTCAATACATTTTTCTGCTCTTCTAGACTATAAGCTCCAGGATGGTATAGACTGTGTCCATTCTGTTCACCACTATTTTTTTGGTGGAGCCCTGGTGGCATAATGGTTAAGAGCTTGACTGCTAACCAAAACTCAGCAGTTCAAATCCACCAGCTGCTCCTTACCTATGGGGCAGTTATGCTCTCTCCTATAAGGGTGCTACGAGTGGAAACCAACTCCATGGCACCTAACAACACCAAAACCAACACCACACCACCACCAACAACATTTTCTTGATGGAGTTAATGCCCTCAGCTGCTAACCAAAAGGTTGAAGGTACCCAAAGGTGTCTTGGAAGAAAGTCCTAGCAATCTTCTTCCAAAAAATCAGTATTGAAAACCCTATGGAGCTCAGGTTTACTCTGATGCACATGGGTTGCCTTGAGTTGTAAGTGACTCAATAAAAAAGCAGCTAGTTATTTTCTTAGAGTAGTAGCACTTGGCATGTGGTAGGCTTTCAATTAGTATTTGTTAAATGAACAAATGAATGAATGTGTATGGAAATTAGAGTGTGCATGCAATGGGTAAGGAGCCCTGGTAGTGTAACTGTTAAGCACTCAGCTTCTGACTAAAATGTTGCTGGTCCAAACCCACTAGCTGCTCCGTGGGAGATAAGACTTGGCTATCTGCTCCTGTAAAAATTTCAGCCTAGGAAATCCTATGGGGCAGTTCTATTCTGTCACATGGGGCCACTAAGAATTGGAACGGACTCGATGGTACACAGCAACAACATGTAATGGGTTAGGAAAATTCACATGAAGAATAATTTTTTGGACAATAAGTTCTAAGCCCCAGAATCATGGTGCACTCCTTACAATCTTAGTATGACTTTTTAGTCCTGAATTCTGAAAGATTAATGGAAAAGACTGCTAGGAAACATTGGGTAAAGTTAAAGTGAATGATAGAAGGACGCAGAAAGCAAGAGGCTGAAGGGTCCAGGCTGAGGCTCAGGAGCTGAAAAGTCCTCTCTTGTTTTTGCTGCTGAAGGATTCAGGTGGTACATTGGGGAGCCAGTGGATAGACCCGTGCCACAGCCAGTCCTATCCCTTTGGTCATTTTTATGAAGGTGTTGATGTTACACAGTGGCTCCTTCAATTTACACTACATGAATTGTATCAGTTTGACTGATCACATTACTCAGGTACACTTTATTGCAAATAAGAGATATAACCTTGGTAAGTAAGGAAAGTAATGTGAACTCAGGTCTTTCTGGATGACCGAATTATCCACGGTCAGGGAGCTGTGTCATCAGTCGGCTTCCGTGTTACAAGGTTGACACAATTAAATGGCTGGATTCAGACTATGGCCCAATTGTGTAGCAGTTAGATTGCTCAGGCATCAATTCATTATGTGTTAGTTTTTTTAAAAAATGATTATATTTGGTTAAGTTTGATAGATAAAATATCAATTACCCACTGCCTTCTTTCCTGCCTGCACAATGTGTCAATATTAACGTGTAACAGGACCAAGGATTCGGAGCTTCGACTCCAATGCTTTGTTGGGTTGCAAAGAACAGAGACATAAGCTGGAGATTTCTAGTGATGGAGTTTAGTGCAAGGATTCAGAGGAAAGCAGAGTAAGAGGAATCATCTCAGGAGTCTTCTAGGCCTCTTGGAGGTCTGGAACATCATGGAGGGCACCAGAGTGAAGCGGGTTTGAATTCTGGTTCTTCTACTTGCAGGCTGTGTGACCCTGGGCACGGAAATGGTAATCATCTCTACCCCATGGGATTGTTGTTAGGATGAAATGAAATGATACATGTAAGTACTTCTAGTGCCTGGCATTGTGGTTCATAATCTGGGAGCATGAGTCATCATTACTGCTGGTGTCTTACTCAAAGCATCGAGGATATGGCATTGGCCTAGTGCCCCATCAGCAGCTCTGCTTGTTCTACTGTCGTGCTTGTAGAAGTGAGCCCTGTCATCACTCTGTTATGAACTCAGGTTCTCTCTGAGTTTGGTTAGGAGCCTTCTCTTACCACTTCTTTTGTTCCCTAGTTGGTTCACTCCCCAGCTCTGTGTAATGATGATTTCAAACCTTCTCCTCTAACCATCTTCCTCTCATTCTGCTCTTAGCAAAACAACAAACAAACAAAAACAATCAATGAAACAGAATTACCTCTTCACTTCTCAAGGGAAAGCAGAAGGAATCAGAAAGGAACTCCCTCAACTTTTTTTACCAGCAAATCTACCTTCTCACCTTCTTGCCTGGAGTTTCGTCAAGGGAAGTATCCTTCCTTATCCGTGCTCTCTTACCTCTAAGAAAACTTACACTACCACTTACCCTCCTGTTTCTCCTGTGTTTTCAACCTCTTTTCTTTCCAGGATTATTCCCAGATGCAAGTTCAAATCTCTCCCACCTTTAAAAATTTCTTCGCCTGATCTCTCATTCATCTCTTTCTCCTCCTTTCCCAGAAAACTTCTCAAACACTATTCAGATTGGGTGTCTCCATTCCTTCCCCCACTCCCACCCCAGTCAGTGCTTGACTACTCTAATCTCACCTCCATCTCACCACTCGACCCAGACTGCCCTCATCAAAGTCACCAAGCCAAGCCCAAGCCGATTGCCATCGAGTCAGTTCTGACTCATGTCAATCCTGTGTGTTACACAGTAGAATTGCTCTGTAGAGTTTTCTTGGCATAATCTTTACAGAAGCAGATAGCCAGGCCTGTCTTTTGTGGCACCTCTGGGTGAGTTTGAACTGTCAACCTTTATATAAGTAAGACCAAGAAATCAAACCCATTGCCATCGAGTTGATTCCAACTCATAGTGAACCTATAGGACAGAGTAGAATACCGAAGGCTGTAAATCTTTATGGAAGCAGACTACCACATCTTTCTTCCACAAAGAGGCTGGTGGGTTTTAGCACTTAACCACTGCACCACAAGGACTCCTTTTTACATAAGTAGTTGAATGCAAACTGTTTGCACCACCCGGGGATCTAATATCTTGGTAGCATCTAGCCTATTTGATCACTCCTTCCTTCCAGAAATACATGCATTTCCTGACTCTGATCTCCTGATTTTCCTCCAACTTCTCAGCTACTTCTCAGTCTCCTTTGCCGGTTTATCTTCGTCTATAAGAATTAAAAAATCTCTTTATGGTCCCATCCCATCTGGAGCAAAGAATGATGAAAACCAAAGACACAAGAAAAATATTAGCCCAAAGGACTAAAGGACCACATGAACCAGAGCCTCCACCAACCTGAGCCCAGAAGAACTAGATGGTACCCGGCTATCTCCACTGACTGCTCTGACAGGGATCACAACAGACAGTCCCAGGCAGAGGAAGAGAAAAATGTAGAACAGAACTCAAATTCTTAAAAAAGACCAGACTTAATGGTCTCACAGAGACTGGAGGAGCCTCTGAGGCTATGGCCCCCAGACACTGTGCTAACTCAGAACTGAAACCACTCCTGAAGCCCACTTTCCAGACAAAGATTAGACAGGCGTATAAAAGAAACAATAACACGTGGGAGGAACATTCTTCTTAGTTCAATCAGGTATATAAATGGGCAACTCCTGTCCAAAAGCAAGATGCGAAGGCAGGAAGGGACAGGAACTGTATGAACAGACACAGGAAACCCAGGGTGGGTGCTGTCACATTGTGGGTATTACAACCAATGTCGCAAAACAATACGTGTATAAATTTTTAAGTGAAAAAATTAATTGAGCAGTAAACTGTCACCTAAAGCACAATAAATTTTTTTTTTTTTAATCTCTTTAATCTACTAACTTCTCTGCATCTCCCTGGCACTATCTTAGTTCAAAACCTCGGTTTCTTTCATTTTGACTCCTGCCCCTACCGTTCTTCCAATACATGCTCCTCATGGTAGAGTGATCACCTCTCTACCTAAATTCTTTTAAAGCTCTCCTGGTATGCTCAGAATAAAATAAAATAATAGTAATTATCCTCATCATGGCCTGGAAGGCTCTGTGTGTTCTCCATGGCCTACCCCTCTAGTCTCACCTTTCACCTCTCTCTACCTTACCTTCTGCTCCAGACCCACTGACTTTCTCTTGGGCCCTCAAATGATCACATTTCTCTCAGCATCTAGGTCTCTGGGAAGGTTGATCTCTTGTCTGAGGTTTCTTGCCCCACTCTTTGTCAAAATCCTATTACATCTTCAGGTATGAAACATCCTCAGGAAGTTTCCCAGAACCCCTCAAGGCTAGGTCAAGTCTTTCTGTTACAGGCTTTCATGGACCCTTGTGCTTTCCCTTTATCATAGTCATTGTAATTGATTATTTGTGTGGCTTATGGTTTAATATCTATCTTTGCTGCTAGTTTGTAAGTCAAAAAGGCAGGATGCAAGCCTCTCTATCTCACCACAGTGTTCCCAGCATCTAAAACAATGCTTGGATCACTATATTAGACCTCAAAAAAAAAAAAAGTGCAGAATAAATGAATGAGAGAATAAACTAACTTCAATCTTCAAAACCATTATTCCAAGGTAAATTTACAAGGCTATTGTATATAACATTAATGTACTTCTGAGGTTACAATGAGAGACTGCTGACTTCTCTAACCCCTTTCTCTTATCAGTGCCCCTTTCCAGCTGGATTTGGGACTTCTTTTTCCAGATGTCCACTGTCATCAGAATCTCTATAGTCCTGTTTTCAGTACATTCTCTCCAAAACTCTCTCCAGTTCTCATCTTTCCCATTTCAGTAATTTGTGCCGACATTTCCTTCACCTCTTCAAGGGTAAAAACAATTAGGAGTAGTGTGAGAAACTGACTTGATTTGTAAACTTTCACTTAAGGCACAATAAAAATTATTTAAAAAAAATTTTTTTAAAAAGTGTAAAAAAGAGCATTTAGATGAAACAGGAATGAATGCCAAAATGTTGATAATTATTTATTATATAGTGGAAAAAGTCAAAAATGGTATATGGATAAATAGATGCCATTGAATGGACTTTAACTCAAGGTGACCTTGTGTGCAATAGAACAGAACATTGCCCATCTTAGGATCACCAGCACGTCTGAGTCCATTACTGTGGCTATTTTGCCAGTCCATCTTACCGAGGGTCTCTTTCTCCCTTGCTGGCCCTCTACTTCACCAAACTTGATGTCCTTCTCTAACAATTGATTTCTCCTGATGATATGTCCAAAGGAAGTGAGTCAGAAAATGTTCTGTTGTGGTCCACAAGATTTTCATTAGAAAATTTAGGTTGCCAGGCTTTTCTTCTTAGTCTGTCTTAGTCTGGAAGCCCCACTGAAACCTGTTTACCATGTGCAACCCTGCTGGTATTTGAAATACTGGTGGCATAGCTTCCAGCATCATTACAATATGCAAGCCACCACAGTACAACAAACTGACAGACAGGTGGTAGGAAATTGTACATACTCGTTTCTTATATGTGTCAGTTCCTCTCTGATATCACAATGCTGTGACTCTACTTGAACTTCTCAATAGCTCTTCCCTCTGATTTCTTTTCTCTCTGCCTTTTTCTAGTCCATTGTGAAGGATGCTGCATAATGAATATTTTTATAACCACTTTCATCATATGGCTCCTCCATTCATGACTTGACATTGACTTTTTACAGCATACCAGCTAAAATCTAAACTCCTCATTCCAGAATTTAATGACATCCACACTTTGGCTTAAACTCTTCTTTCTAAACGTATTTCTCATGCTTTTTGTACAGGGACCATCCAGCAGCTGGGACGATTTCCTCACACTCCCCATTAGACAACTCTTCTGATCAAGTTCTTGCTTGTCTTCCTTCTTGAAACGCATCCCAGTCCAAGCCCCTCCATCTTCAAGGCACAGTGTAAGCCCCATCTGCTCTGTGAAGGCTCCTGTTAGTTGTCTCATCCCAGAAAGCTCTTCTCCCATCTTTCCAAAATCTTACTAATACCATATGTCTTTTAGGATTTAATTGTTCAACTATTTAAGTTTGATTTCCTCACTAAAAGCATAAGTCCCTTTCTTGGGGGTGGTCATTGCGTCATCCTTTTTTGATTTTCTGCAGTGCCTGTGCCCATTACAGGTTTGGATCTTTGATGACAAATTCTTAATGTCTTCATTCTCCGTGGAAAGACAGCACAACCCATTTGCCAAGCCAAACAGGTACTTTTGAATTATTTTCTGGTGGTGATGAAAATGTTCATAAAACATCTATAATCTTTAATCCAGTCTTCATTTTGACTCATGCCAGAGAATTAAAATATGAGTGATTCAGATACATTTTCATCCAGAAGATGTAGAATAGAACGTTTATCTGTATACAGAGCTGTCTCACTGAAAGCAATTTAGGGATCTCAGTGGATGGACTTGCTGTATGGAATGGCAGCCAACAGATGGGTAGTGTCCTTATCCTAGCCAGGGGGTAGGGAAAACTTGAGATTCAATCTGTTTCTTTAAAAGCTGAAAGGTAAACTCAGGATGATGTTCATAGAGCCTGTATTTCTATTGTTAGAAAAAAAAAATGTTTAGACGAGCTCAGCCCTCATTTAGTAGAAGTTAAACACACAGGTAAAAGCAGGAATACATTTGTTTATGCTTACAGCAGAGGTGAACACTCAAAGTCAAGGGGGCCTATCCTGTGGTTTTGTAAAGAGGCGCCTCCTGGGGACCATTAACCATCAATGTCGTCCTCAGAAAGTCACTGTCTTTGCTACTGTGAAGGGCAAATCATCTCCCACTTGGTCTGCCTTTCAAGATTCCATGATGGACTCTACTCCTGGAAATGTCTGAATCAAAACAAAATCCTAAGAAGTCTAATTCTAAAAACAAACTGAAAATATGAGGTAATTGCCATGGTTGTACCGCAAGTTTTTAAAGAAATTATTAAAATGACATATTTCATCAGAGTACTGGTTGTTTTGCTCACAGATGTATACTAAGCACCTAGAAAAGTGATTGGCATTGAGTGGCGCTCAACAAATATTTGTCGAATTGAATAGAAATATTTGTAAATTCTTGGTCCTATAGTCTGGCTAAAGGAGCCCGGGTGGCACAATTGTTAAGTACTCAGCTGCTAACTGAAATGATGGCTCCTTGGGAGAAAAACCTGGAGATCTGCTCCTGTAAAGATTTCAACCTAGAAAACCCTATGGGGCAGGCAGTTTTGCTCTGTCACATGGGGTCACTATGAGTCAGAATCGGCTGGACAGCACCTGGCAAAAACAATAGCTGGGTTGTACATGTGGGTGTGTGTACATGTACATCAGAATGGAAAGAAATAGAAAGAACATGTGTAAGCTTGCTCCTTGTGCTACAACACCCCAGGTAATATACCACAATATAATGATAAGAATGATGCTTTCTCACTTACAAAGTTCTTTCACCCTTCATTCACTTGTTCAGTTGATAGCTATGGGTATCTATTATGTCCACTCAAGGTCCCAGGTTTGTGCTTAGCTGCTAACTGAAAGGCTGGTGGTTCAAACCCACCCAGCGGTGCTGCAGAAGGAAAGCCTGACAATTTGCTTCTGAAAAGATTCCAGCCTATGGAGCTCAGTTCTATTCTGTAACACATGTAGTCGCCATGAGGTAGAATCTACTCGATGACAATGGTTTTTTGTTTTAATGCACCAGGCACTGTGGCAGATGCTAGGCATATGGACATGGTGCCTGTCTGTATGTGTTTACAGTCTGGAGGGGGGGATAGGCAAATAAATAGACTGTTAGAACACAGTTTGTTAAATACAGTGGTGATCAAAGAGGGCTTAGGAAAGATAGCTATCCCAGTTGTAGGGGATCAGGGATGGTCTCCCCAAAGAGGTATAAAGGAGTAGAGCCCTCATCCAAGGGTCTGGGCCAGAAGGAAAAGGAAAGAGAGGTATGTCTTCCCTCCCATCCAGAGAAGAGCTCATCTCACCTCTTTCCTCAAGCTTCTGCTGTCTTCCTCCCAGTGGTGATGAGATGGTGCCAGTCTGACATGGTGGAGGCAAGTAAACTCTGCTGATGCCCTTGCTGACTTGGGAGTTCCCAGTCCCAGGCAGGTGAGGCCACTGCTGAGTGTGGACCATCATGTACTTAGTCTTTTCCACCCCTCCAACTGTGGCCTCCCAGTGCCATGGACTGGAGGCCGTGGCCTTCGAGTCTCTGCTACATGCTGATGGGCAGGGCCACTGGGCCTGCCTAAGCCCTGGCCCCAGGCTGTTGGGTTGTCTGGCTCCCCGCAGTCCTTCAAAGGTATTACTTTCTCCCTACCCCAGCCTTCTAAGTTGATGTAAGCAGTGCAGTGTCACCAGGGAGACCCCAATCCTTTGCTCTATTTCTGGAAGAACAAGGAGAATACTGTGATGCGTTAAGCTCATTTCCCTGAACTTGAGGGGCCCAGAGTTCATGCCTGGGCTCCCCCTATCAGGGATCAATTAAGGCTTTCATGTCCCCTCTCCTCTCTGCTTCTGTCTGCAGAACAAACGCCATGAGCACGGTATGCGGTCCCCGATTTACCTTCTGTGGAATCAAGGAAATAATGACAAAGGCTGTTGAAAATTCGTAATGTGTCCATGGTTATACTAATTCTAAACTGTAGATTCAGGATTCAAATTCTGGTGTATCTTACTCGAAGGCTGTGTTCTTTCTAGAATACCATGTAACTACCACCCACCCCCACCACCCACCTGTCAGTTTGTTGTACTGTGGTGGCTTGTATGTTGCTATGATGCTGGAAGCTGTGCCACCGGTATTTTAAGTACCAGCAGGATCACCCATGGTGAATAGGTTTCAGTGTAGCTTCTGGACGAAGACAGCTGAGGAAGAAATCTACTTTTGAAAATCAGCCAGTAAAAACCTTGGATCACAACCAAATATTGTTCCATAAAGTGATGGAAGATAGGCCTCCTAGGTTGCAAGACACTACCATAGCAGCAACAGTGAACTCAAACTTACTGACAGTCATGAGGATGGTGTAGGACCAGGCAACATTTTGTTCTGTTGCACATGGGGTCGCCATGAGTCAGAGCTGACTCAACAGCAGTTAACAACTCACCTGCCCTGATGCCTTATTTCCCAGGCCATTTCCTAATGGGAAACCTCAAGCTTTTATACCACCCCCCTTTTTTTTTTTTTTTTTCTGTTGTGACAGAAAAAGAGTTCCTGTCTGCTTGTCCATCTTACACAGCCCCCTGACCCACTTTCTGAAATCCTGGCACAGTGAGGACAACTGCAGGGCACTGGGGCACACTTGGTCATGGTCAGGAACATGCAGCCTCTTCCCCCACCTCCTAAATCAGCAACAAGAGCAAATTACTCTTTGTAATGCCTCTAAGTCTTTGCGTATATTACTGAATGGCTGTGATGTACCAGCCACTGGGAATACAAAGATAATTAAGAAATAAATCCTGCCCTATAAGGAGCTATAGTCCAGTAAGAGAGCCAGACTAAAGGTCAAATAATTGCCATGCAATATAGAAAATGTGACACTAGGATTATGTGTAAGGGACAGTGACAAGAGAGAGGCAAGACTAGATCTGCCTGGGTAGTCAAGAGACAGAGAATTCGCTAAGGTGATGCTTGGGCCAGGCCATACAGTATGAGTAGGAGTTTGGGGGACAAACAAAGGGATGGACAAGAAATGGGAGGAGGAGGAAGTTGGAGTCTATGCAACGATCCTACCCTAGCTCGACCAATATTACTTGTGTGTTCAAGGGTGAGATATTTGGCCCTTTGGGTCTCAGCCTCCCCATAACACAGAAAATATACAGGAATAGCTATAGGCAGGTCTTCACTATGGTCATTTCTGGCTCTGAACATACGAAGCTACGTCAGAAAACCCTGGACTAGTTTCCTTGTTTCCTCTAATGAGCATGGAGCTCCTCGGCCCTAATGCTCGCTGCTGCGGGAAGGGCATTCACCCTTTCCAGCTTCCAGGAGTCCATTTAGTAAATTAGTGCTGGAGTCAGTGTGTGATTGAATCACAGCTTGCAGTCGTCATCAGCTTAGCACTCCTCCAAGACATGCTCGCACCAAGGCACCCAGCAGCCAGCTTAGGGGACACAGGCTAATTGTCTCCCCATCTCTGCCTCTGATTATAGGGATTCGGTTAATGATGAATGTGGGAAATGCAGCCTTTGAAAAGGAAAGAAATTTTAACATTTTTAAGTAACATTTTTATAGCTAATTGCAAAAGTAATACATATTCATTCATTGTAGAAACTGTTGAAAAGTAGCAGGGAAGAAAATAATCACTTGTCAGTTCTTCACTGAGAGAGAATTATGTCAGTGTTCTGTTCTTCATGCATATATTTTAGAAAAATATATGGAGAATCATACTGCGCTGTGGTTAAGAGCTCAGGTTGCTAACCAAAAGGTTGGCAGTTCAAATCCACCAGCCCCTCCTTGGAAACCCTATAGGGCAGTTCTACTCTGTCCTATAGGGTCACTAGGAGTCAGAATCGACTCCACAGTGATGGGTTTTGTCAAGTAAAAAAGACAGGTTACAAAAGTGTATTATGTTGTTGTATGCCATTGAGTCAATTTCAACTCCTAGTGACCCTGTATGACAGAGTAGAGCTGCCCCATAGGGTTTCCTTGGCTGTAAACTTTACAGGCACAGACTGCCAGGGCTTTCCTGTAGCGAAGTGGCTGGTGGGTTCAAACCATCGATCTTTCAGTTAGCAGCTACGCACTTAATTATTGCGCCACCAGGGCTCCTTAGAGTATGTATAAAAACCAAACCAAACCCATCACCGTCAAGTCAATGCCAACTCATAGGGACCCTACAGGACAGGGTAGAACTGCCCCATAGAGTTTCCAAGAAGTCGCTGGTGGATTTGAACTACTGGCCTCTTTTTTAGTTAGCAGCTGAGCTCTTAACCACTGCGCCACCAGGACGCCTTTCACTGGATAGTATGAAGAGCACATGGTAGCATTAATAGTCTTCCGCTGCATGATTTTGAATGGCTTTATAACATGCTACACATTATATGGCTAATTTATGATTTACTTAACCAGTCTTCTATCACTGGGCTTTGAAATTGTTTTAGAATTCTTTGCAGTCACAAACAACACTGTGACAAACGTCATGGAGCTGTATCTCTATGCACTTAAATGGTTATGCTAAGCCTGGGAAGGGTGTCTAGTAGGCAGACTGGGTTTAGAAATAAGCCTTCTGTGAGACCGCATGAGCAGCAGCTTTGTTTAGAAAGTTGTTTCCCTGGTTGCATGTGCTTAGGATGATTGGCTGACCCGAGACCCAGGGCACGCCCTGCTGAGCTGTGTCAGCCACGCCACCTGGCACCTCTCGTTCAATCTGGAACCCTGCCATGGGGCTGGTGCCTCCCACTTGGGAGGAAAGCCTTGCAGGGTGGGACACACCGTGCGGTGAGGAAGGAGAGGGCCCTCAGCAATTTTTTTATGACACCAGGCTGCTGTTCAGTGCTTTGGATAATTAAAAAAAAGACCCCACCCAGGCCACATCTTTAGTCTGAAGTGTACTGCGTGTGGATTTTGGAATTGGCTCCTGAGGGACAGGGTGGAAGCCCAGTCCTCCGGGAGAGCTAAACTAGGCTGGAGAAAGTGTTCCAAAAGTATTGTGTGGTGATGAATCCTCCACGGGCAGGACTGAGGAGATGACCTCATAGGTCCTTCCCATCTGCATATCCTGTGATGATCAGAACAGATTTTAGAGTGTGTCAAGGCTCAGAGTACAAACATTAAAAAAATAAACTGGCCCCAGTGGAGTCACAGACTAATATTAACTCCCTATATTTTCAACCACCTCTGCTGTATTTTCAACCACCCTGATATTTGGTGAGGGCGGCATCCTTCCCTGGCTTCCCTTGACTGGGGGAAGCTCTCTCTTCCCATGCTGAAGCCAGAGACACATTCTAAAGCCCCTTCCCCAGGCGCTTATAGATAGCTTCCTATGGTAGTCCTGCCAGAACGTGGAAGGAGAGAATGAATCCACACCCCATCATTGCTATCGTATATAAACTGGCCCCTGATATAACTGGGGAGCTGGGGACAGGGCCTCAGGCTTCCTGCTTCTCCTTCTCTGGATATGTGCCTTCAGCATTTTTTTTTTTTTTTTTTAACTTGGAATGAAAAGAATCCCCGAAGCAGGAATACACATGTGGTTGGGAGATGGTGCGACGCTCCCAATAGATCACAATTGGCCTGACCTAGCATTCGTCCAAATCTCATTCAACAAATATGCATCACCAAAATGTGATACATTCATGACACGTATTTTTCACTAAACTCTTTGAAGGCAAGAATTTTTATCTAAGTTGCTTACTGCTATATGCCCAGGCAGGTCCCTGAGTGACGCAAATGGCTTACACTTGACTACTAACCTAACTGTTATGACTTGAAGCCACCCAGAGGCACGTTGAAAGAAAGGGCTAGCTTTCTGCTTCTGTAAAGATTACAGCCAAGAAAACCCTATGGAGCAGTTCTACTCTGTAACGTATGGGGCTGCCAAATCTGTGGTAACAGGCTTGGTTTGGTTTTGGTTCTATCCCCAGGCATGTAATATGCCCTCAATAAATATTTGTTGAATGAATGAATGAAGTACCTACTATGGCATCTGCTAGATGCCAGAAAAGCAACACGGTCTGATGGAACGGGTTCTAGATTTGCCATTGCAAGGACCTGGGTTCCAATGTTCTGAGACTCTGCATCCTCTCCTGAAAAATGGGACCACCAAAGGCCACCTCCTAGGGAGGTTGTGATGATTACATCTGTTGGTAAGACGCCCAGCACAGTTCTGAGGACCTGGCAGGTGTTGAGTGAGTCCTTATCGTCCTTCTCCGTATGCACATTCTGGATGGTGCAACTCCCTGAGAGTTGAGCCAAACTGAGAAGTTGCTGGGGGGGGGGGGGGGCTGGCTATTTGTATGCTCCTCCGTGCCTCCCTTGAACCTGGTGCAGGAGACTGGCTGTGCCTACACTCAGTCATCAATCTCTTTTCAGGCCACACACCTGGAACTGTGAGCTGAGAAGCATCAGCTCCAGCGGCAGCTGGTTCATCTTACAGATACAGACCAGACCATGGAGAATTCAGAAAAGAGAGAGGAAGGAGGTCGTTGTTCCTCCCCACAAAGAGAGACTGAAGCCCTTACTTTTATTATGTACCTTGGCATATTGGCTTGGCAAATGATGTATTCCTTTTACAGCATTGCTGTGCATAAAACTGCGTGATTCCAACTTATGGGACACCAGAGCTCGATTATCTTTAAAAGTCAAACGTGGGTGACGTCCATCGTCTGTGTCAGGGAAAAAGGCAAAGCCATGCCATGCATCACGATGCTTTGTATGCTTATATTCCCCAAACTAATTGCTTATTTGCTTAAATAAAAGGCTCCACATTGAGTACCAGTCGTTAGCAAATGCCAGCTGATTACATTCCATTAGAATGTCAGAACTTCTCAAGCCATATATTTCATACCGGAAACCTAAGCTGAAATATTTTCATGTGGTAACACTTTGGATACAGGCAAAATAATTTAAACAAATAATTAGCCTTGAGAATAAAAGTGTACACAAAAGCACAATTAATGAATTTACTAATTGTTCTTCCCTGCTGTGGACATTGCTCAAAGTTGAATTTTAAGCTATTACATAAATATCAACCACTATACCAAGCCACAGAATAGGGTGACTCACCATTAGTCATTAATGTTGTCTTAAAAACCAACTTGAGCTCTCAGAGAGAAAATGCACCCACCTAGGTGGACATTATTTTGAAAATAAAGCAAGTCTTAGGTGATAAACTGGTCTTTGAGTCTTTGAGAAACACACACGCACACACACACAAGATTTGTGGATTTCAATGCTCTACGTAAGTATCAGACAGACAACATTTACCTTATTGGAAACTCTCCATTAGCTGAACAGGAGTGAATTTGGCCTGTCCTGAGCATGTGGTCAAATGTGTCCCCTCCTCTTTATCCCACCCCTTGCTGAGATGGAATCAAAATGTGAACTGATGATGTGTCTTTTCAATTAGATATTCTCTGGAGGTAGGTTTACTTTAAAGTGCACAGTTCCTCCTCTTTGTCTTCCTCCTTCTCATTTTCTTCTTTGCTCCCCCTTTCATTCCTACAAAAAGAGGACTTAAAATCCAGGGTGTGCTGATTTTCCTTGAAGGCTGAACGCTGTAGACGATAAAACAGAAACTCTTGTCATATTTTCCCAGCTGAAATCAAAAGTGGGAGAAAGCAACAGAACGATATCCAAGGGTTAGACCATTTTTTTAAACTGAACCCCCCAAATATATATATATATATATATATATATATATATATATATATAAATCTCTGTGTCCCTTAAGGTGGTTGTTTTTTAATGTGACTCTAGAAGATTATTATTTTAAAATTTTAATGAAGAAACATGATAGCAATCACTTGAAACAGGACACTTTTAAGTCTGCTCATGTAAAGATCATTTATATCTCTGGCTTTGGCATCTTACAGGTCTGCATATGTGCTGACATCCATTCATCAAATGGAACAAGCAGACACTCACCACACTGTGGGATGTTTCTTCCTCTCGTCCACAGTTTATAATGTAAGTGACTGATAGATCTGTACTGTTATGGTTTGGTCTCGATAGGGAAAATTGCAAAAAAAATGAGGCCCTAGGATTTTAGAAGGAGTCCCTGGGTGGAGCAAATGTTTAACGAGCTCAGCTGCTAACTGAAGTGTTAGAGGTTCAAGTCCACCCAGAGGCACCTCAGAAGAAAGGCCTGGGGATCTGCTTCTGAAAAACCAGCCATAGACAAACTCTGCAGAGCACAGTTCTACTCTGACACACATAAGGTCGTCATGAGTTGGACTCAACCAAGAAGTGTTTAGAGCCTGTCCAGGAAAAAAAAAAAAAAAAAAACCAAACCCAAGCCCATTGCCATGGAGTCGATTCTGACTCAGAGCAACCCTATAGGACATAGTAGAACTGCCCCGCAGGGTTTCCAAGGAGCAGCTGGTGGATTCAAACTGCCAACCTTTTGGTTAGCAGCTGAGCTCTTAATCACTACACCACTAGGGCTCCATCTTACAGCCTGTAGTGATGGGAAATTCTAGGGGGAGAAAAAGGGGATGAATGGTCTAAAAAAGGGGACTCAACTACTAAAAACAATTTGAAAAAGACACCCTTAAGGCATTTCCTTGGGTGTGAGGGGTGGTTCTAGCATGGAGGGGTGGGAGACAGGAAAGGGTGTGGCTGTCAGTGTCTCTTCTCCTTCCAGATGGAGTAAACCCCCACAGCGTGTAAAGCCACTGTCTCCCCAAGGCACGGTAACCTGGCCCCACAATGCAGCTTAGGGCAGGGAAGGGGGCCGGGTAATGCTGTGATTGTACAGCTCCATGAAGGGTCCCCTCTGCCCGCCAACATAAGGTTTATAATATAAAAACCTGTTCACACACTCCCTTAATTGAGACCCCAGGAGGGCAGGAGAGTGGGGGTAAAAGAGTCAAAGAGGGGCTCTCTTGACACTCAGGCCAGCCTTTACTGGTGACAGCATCAGTGGGGTCGCCATCTCTTCAGTTTGCTTGTGCAGAAAATAGATTTCTGATGGTTTTGGTAATTTCAGAAGAACAGAATACAAGTGTTTATTCCTAAGTGTGTGCTGCAGGGGTCAGGGAGTGAAGGGGGCCAGTGAGGGTGGGGGAGGAGTCAGAGGCTGGCGGGGGTAGGGAAGGGATCTGACTTTGAGGGGACAAAGGACACCGAGAGAAGATGGAAGAGCCCAGGAAGCCAAGGTATTTTTCCATCTTTACATTCTGCTTAGGGCCATCCAAGTCCACAAGTGCAAGCCCCAGTTCCCCTGAGATCCACTGGAGAGCAAATTTCTACAGGCAGAAAACCCTAGCAGAGAAGGCTAGTCTCTGCTCACACAGCTGGGAGGGTTCCCACTGCAGAGGTGCCCGGTGGGAGAAAGATGTCCTGGAGGCTCAGACCACAGCCTCAAAGGGGCTGGGTTTGCTGCCATCTGATTGCTCCTTTATACTGTGTTCTGTACTTGACGTGGGATCACAGAGCAATGGCTGGGTGCCAGGCACTGGTGTCTTTTCCTGCATTTGGATCCTGCCTCAGTCATCCGCCACCTGTGTGACCCTGGGCCAGTTATTTGACCTTGTAATATCTCCATTTCCTCCCATGTAGAGATAGTGATAGATAGCGATAAAAAAAAAAAAAAAATAGGGCCTGCTTTATCAAGCTGATATGAAGATGAAATGAGGTAACAAAAGGAAAGCACACAGACCAGAGTCTGGTACGAAGTTGGTGGCATCGATTTAGCTACAACCCCAATCGCTGTTTTCCTCCAGAGAGTTCAAATTTCTCCCCTGTATGCAAGTGACGAATGAGTCTGAACTGCTTTTAATTTTGTGGGTTTTTTTTCTTTGTTTTGTTTTGTTTTTCTCCTGGAATGGTTTCCAGAATTATTTACCTTCTGGAGAGGGAATTAGAAGGCAGCTAAACTTCTCTGGTTCTGTCGCCGACCCATCACCGCGCAGGAGCTACACAGGTTCATCGCATAGCTAATTAAGAGACAACATTAACGGGATCTGAGTTGGTGCCCTGATAGAGTCGAGCCCTGGCAGATAAATGCCGTGGCGGAGCCAGGCCATTTATTTGAGGAGTATCAGGGCTCCTGTCAGGGCACCAACTCCAGTTCCATTAAAGTGACTGATATTACACCCCGATCTAAAACTGTGAGAGAATCCAATGGGTCTTTTTTTTTTCTTTTCTTTCCAGCGTTAGCAGTGCCCTTGAATGAATGCAGCAGTAACTAGGTGATACGAGCCCCTGCAATGAAGCAACACAATTCATAATGAATTAACAAATGAATTAACGAACATTGAAGAAATTCATTCACAGCAAACACTGCTGCAATTAATCTGCTGCCACTGGCAGGCGCTGTTGAGAGGGCACCGAGCACAGCCAATCCCTCCCCGAATCGGTGAGTTCTTTTCAGGGCTTTGCCTCTGAGCAAATCAATGAAGGACCTGAAGTACCGTTTCTATATTTCTCCCTCTCTCCTTCCAGTTAACTTGATGAAAGGGTTTTGGAGATCCCCTCCCCTTCTCGCTTTAATAAATTCTCTCCAGGCTTCTTTAATTGTTGCTTTTTTTTACCTTTCTCGGGAATAATGATCAATCACTGCATTCAGCAAGCTGATGGCTGACAAATTCTGCTTGACATAATGCACCCATGATTTAAAGGAAGAGCCGTGGTGCTGACTACCTGGCTGCTTCAAGAGGAACAAGGGGGAAATACTGTACCCTCCACGAGGGTGAGGGCTTGGGCATTCTTCAAGTAGCCAAGTGTGTTTCACTGAGTGCCACCGACAGCCTGTCAGATATCCTGGCACCGGCCTCAGAACACTGCCACGTCCTGTCATGGATTTTGTGACATCTTCACCAACCACCTAATCACGACGTCCTGCACACAAGCTAGTGCTGCCTCTTGCCTCTGCTCCCTAACTGCCCCATGTGGGCAAAACTCCCTTCAGAGTCAATAAGACTCAACAAAGGCCTTCAAACCTGGGTGAGGGAATCAGCTACACAAGAAATAAACCTTCACCTAGGGTTCTTGTGCTGAGAATGTTAAACAGCAATTCCACAATGAGAAGTAAACATGGTGGCTGGCTGAGAACCACAAACCAGTGAAACACAGACGGCGTTCATGGTCCAGGCATCACTGGGCCTCAGTCAGAACTGTGTTCACATGCCAACTCGGCCACTTTTATAAACCTTAAACTCTCTGACCCTCTGAGATAAGACACGTAAAACCCAGCACCTAGAACATACAAACACTCAACAAAGGGTTATTGTTGTCAGCTGTTGTTGAGCCCATTTAGACTCATGACGACCCCATGTGTGCAGAGTAGAGCTGTGCTACGCAGGGTCTTCAAAGCCTTGACCTATCAGAAGCAGATCTCCAGGACGATCTACCAAAAGCATCTGTGGGTGGTTTTGAAACACCAACCTTTTGGCTAGTAGTCAAGAGCTTAACCATCTGTACCACCCAGGGTCTCCTCAATGAAGGGTAGTTCCTGTTATTATTGTTGTTATTACTGTCATATGGCCATATGTAGTTGTTACATAGTCCAGACCCAACTGAAAGCAAAGCCAAATCCTGCAAGGGTGTCAAGTCAGAGGAGGAAAGGAACTATCCCATCACAATTAATGATACAAAAAGCAGAATTCACTCTAGGCGGCTTGATTTTTGAAATCCTGTATTACAGCTTCAAGTAGCAGTGAATTTAAATTGAAGACCAGTCCTGTCATTTTTTTGGCTATATAAATTAAAAATAAGTTGAAAATTAAAGGTTCACACACTTTTGTACTCTTCAAAATTCCCATTCCTTGAGTCTCAAAAGCAGATATATTCCTTTCAGCAATTTGCCAAATAAATCTGAAAACACCCAAGACACTGAAACTCATGGGAAAAATTCTTTTTTTTCCAGAAATTTTACAATAAGATTAGTTGTCATAATTATGTCATTTTATATGAAGGTCTATCATTAAGCCTTTTATAAACACAGGCTTACTCTATTTATTTTAATTGCCTCATTAAACTAGTAACTCTTAATTATGCAAATATCTGACAACAACAACAGAAGTCCGCGAAGACTACATGCAAAAAGTGCCCACACTAGGAAAAGAAGCACACAAAGAAACTCACAACTAAGAATTAAATCTGTAAAATCTACACGTGAAGCAAACCAGGGTTTTATGGAGATGGTGACCTACTGCGTCTGTGTACTAAAGAGTAAATTCTATTCTGTTCAGTCCTTGATAAATACACACAATTTCCATGTCGAGCTAACTCTAATTACCAGCCATGTCAATATGAGGTACGTGCCCAAGAGTGCAGACGAGCTTGTGGACATGAGCATTTTCTTGATTTTTTTTTTTCTTGACAGGAATTGGGTACCAGGGACAGAACTTGTGTTTTCGAACCCTTCACTTTCCATCTGGAGTAACAGCAAGATGCTTTAAAAAATGGCTATGCAGGCAAACAGAAATATCTGACTTTGTTAGAATGTGCAAGACTTGTCGCCATTTTAGTAAAAGCTTGCCACCTGACCCAGCCCATCTCACTCTTAGGAATCAAGCTTCTATTTCCTGTTGTTCTCAGAAGCCTTCGTTTATACCCACCTCTGCCTTGGTCTCCTGCCTTACTCAGTTTCTGTATTTCACACCTTGGCTTCTACAATATGTTACGAATCATCTGTATCCTTTCACCTAATTCTTTGTGATTACTTTCAACCTGGCTTTTATTTATTTCATGAGGGCAGAAACAGTTTCATTTATTTTTCTCTCTTCCCTGAGCCAGGCTTACAGTCTCCAGCATACAGAAGGTGTTTCTAAAAGTGTTTATTGAATTGAATGATGGAATGTGGTCTTCTGATCATCTCTTCTCACTCCTATAGTATTTGTCTTCCCTGGAACCTGTTCTACAATTGCTCTTTACCCTTTCCTAACTCACTACCCAAAACTCAGTTGCCGTCAAGTTGACTGCGACTCATGGTGACCATATGTGCGTCAGAATAGAATTGCACTTTTTAGGGTTTCCAGTGGCTAATTTTTCAAAAGTAGACACAAGGGCTTTCTTCTGAGGTACCTTTGGGTGAACTCAAACATCCAACCTTTTGGTTAGCACCCGAGAGCACTAACATTTTCCACCACCCAGAGACTCCACTCAGTACACACTGCAATATGGCTGACTTCTTCAGCTCTCCTGAAGCCTCAAAAATGTGGGGTACCTGTTCTTTCCTTTCCCCACATTTTCTCATGAGGAAATTTTCTGTTTCCTTTGCTCAACAAATCACTTGGTGGCCTCTGGGCCAACTTCACTTTCACCTATAAAATGGCAAAATATTAAAACCCCAATCTATTGTAACCATGGTGGATTTTCACAATAATTCGCAGGAGATGCCATGGAGTCTACATTTCAGCTCAGTGATGGATATATTTTGGGCCTCAATCTTTTCTAGACGTTATTCTCCCAAAAGAAGGAACAGGTATCAGGGCCGGATTATACAATAAGCAAGGTAGGCACAGGCCCAATTGTGCCTTCCCACCACTCTGGAGTGCACAATTTCACCTGTCCCCCACCACATCAGAGATGTGGTGAAACCCATGTGAAATTGCTTACCACAGATTAGTAAGTAAATACCATCAAGGCTCTGTAATGCAAACTGGTGCATACCGCACTTGCTGGCTAATCCACACCTGAGAACAGTGTAGGCCCACCTCCAATTTCTTCAGCATAGGCAGATGCCATGGATTGAATTGTGTCTCCCCAAAATATCTGTCAGTTTAGCTGGGCCATGAGTCCTAGTATTGTTGTGAATGTCCTCCATTTTATGTGACTTCCCTATGTGTTGTAAATCCTATCCCTGTGATGAAACTAGATGGATTAGTGGCAGTTATATTGATGAGATATACAAGATTAGCGTCTTAAGCCAATCTCTTTGAGACATAAAAGAAAGAAGCAAGCAGAGAGACGGGGGACCTCGTAATTGCCAAGAAAGCAGCGCCAGGAGCAGAGCGTGTCCTTTGGACCTGAGGCTCCTGCGCTGAGATGCTCCCAGACTAAAGGAAGATTGATGACAAGGATCTTCCTCCAGAGCCGACAGAGAGAGAAAGGCTTCCCCTGGAGCTGATGCCCTGAATTTGGACTTCTAGCCTACTAGACAGTGATAGAGAATAAGTTTCTCTTTGTTAAAGCCATCCACATTTGGTATTTCTGTTATAGCAGCACTAGGTGACTAAAATAGCAGACATACCGGCCATCACAGAGTAGGAGGAAACCATTCTGCAATAATAACTGTCAGCAGGTATTTCGAAGTGGACATTGTAAAAAAGCAAATGCCCTTTAGCAGTAAGTTAGCATAAAAACCAAAACCAAACTCACTGCTGTTGAGTCGATTACTGACTCATAGTGACCCTATAGAACAGAGTAGAACTGCCCTATAGAGTTTCCAAGGAGAACCTGGTGGATTCGAACTGCTGACTTTTTGGTTAGCAGCTGTAGCTCTTAACCTGTACCCCACCAGGGTTTCCTAAGTTAGTATAACTTAGGAAAAAATAAATATTGTAATCACTTCCTGCAAATAGCAATAAGTGCCTATATTACCCAGAGTCCAGTCAGAAAAAGACAGTTTGCCTCAGCTTAATGGAAGGAATTTTATATGGGGCACTGGTCACAAAGATGTTGGAAAAGTTTAAGAAAATAAAAAGCAGTTGGTGGCAAGACAAACCAGAGATTTCTAACAGCAGGAAGTCCCTAGGGCTTGGGGGTCTAAGGGAGGCAGTGGTGTTTCCAGAGCCCAGGAGCTGGGGTTGTCTGATGGCAAACGGAATCACAGAGGAGAGACTGTACAAGGACTTGGGACCACAGAGGATTTAGTAGGGGTGCCACTTGAAGCAGAAAGAGGAGAGAGAATGCCCTGAATTCTCTTTCTGCCACTCTCTAAATTACCTGGCTCAGAACCCAGTAATTGCAATAACTCCAGTACAGACTTCCGTGGGGCTAAAACCTGTATGGCATACATTCTGAAGGCTTAGAAGCATCTCGACAATGCAAGAAGGACATAAATCTGGACCAAATCTCTTAAAATTTTGTGAGCAGCCATCTAAGATATTCCACTGATCCCAACCCATCTGGAGCAAGGGAGAATGAAGAAAACCAGAGACACAAGGGAAGGATTAGTCCAAAGGACTAATGGACCACAACTACCTCCACCAGACTGAGTCCAGCACAACTAGATGGTGCCTGGCTGTCAACATAGATTGTTCTGACAGGGATCACAATAAGGGGCCCAGACAGAGCTGGAGGAAAATGTAGAACAAAATTCTATCTCACAAAAAAAAGACCAGACCTACTGGTCTCACAGAGGCTGGAGAAACTCCGAGAGTATGGCCTCTAGATACATTTTTAACTCAGTATTGAAGTCACTCCTGAGGTTCACCCTTTAGCGAAAGATTAGACAGGCCATTAAAAAAAAGAGAGAGAGACTAAATGAGCACACCAGCTCAGGGGCAGGGACGAGAAGGCAGGAGGGACAGGAAAACTGGTAATGGGGAACCCAAGATGGAGAGGAGTGGAGTGTTGACATGTCATGGGGTTGGCAAACAGTGTTACAAAACAACTTGTGTCTTAATCCTTTAATGAGAAACTAATTTGCTCTGTAAACCTTCATCTAAAGTACAAAATTTTTTTTTAATTTTTTGACCAAATGAGAAAAAAGTTTGTAGTCTTACCCACATCCATCCATAAGAATTTTTTATTTAACCATTTCTTTTATGAGGAATAACTGGAACTTGATAACAGAACAACAGTACAGGTTCATTTATGGTTACTTGTATATAATTACACTTCGTGGTTTACCGCCTATATTTTGTGGCATACCCAGTGCCGTCGGGTCAATAACGTTTTTATTGTCTTTGTAAAGTCTAGCATTGAGGGATTCTTCCAGGTATTGTCACAGATAGATATTTTGGGTAGGATGGTCACTTCTTGACCATTACAGAAATAATATCGGTGCCCAACCCAGGCAAATAGGACGTGGCCTCTGTGACATTTAATTTTGATTTGGAAAAGATACATGTTACACAACCACAGACACATTTCTTAGTTACTCTTCTCTTTTAGCTTAGGTCATTTCTGACATTTCGTTCCATTACACTAGACCAATGGAACACTTATCTTCTCTTAAAAGATCTTACCCAAGCCTCCATCAAAATGTGAGATACTAGAATGTTCTTTTTCTCCCAAAGAGTACCTTAGAGCTTCTTCTAGTTCCCCTCTTTCTTTTTCTCTCTTTCCTCTTCTTCCTTGAACACGTCTCTCTTTGTAACTAAGTCCCTACCCCAAGTTCTAATCATCTTTTATCTAAATTTTTTATTGTTTTTCCTCCAAAAACTTCCTTTTCACTAACCAGTTGGAAGGTAGAACCATCACTTAACCAATTATACCAATCCTCCTGCTCAATTTAGAGTTTCAGTTTGGGCACCTGGCTGTTCCCACTCTTTCTGATGCTCCCTTTCCCCTCTCCACTCCTGTCCCTGGTCTGTTGTATGGCCTCCAAGAAGCATCTCCTGCTACTTGCCCTGCCCCAGTGCCTTCCTCTGACCTATAGCCATTTCCCTTCTCCCATGCTGTAGAGGACTTCCTGTCTTGAATCCAACCTCTACCTTACACAATTCTTGTAACCTATTTTGTTCACAGAGTCTTAAAACTTGTTTTTGCTCTTCTGTCTCTGAAAGAGCATGTCTACCCTTTTCATTACAACCTTGGGAGGGCTGACGGTGCGGATAACCAAGGGCTACCTGGGAACCGAAGCACACCATGAAGGGCTATTTGTATATGTTTAGTCTGTTTTCTAACCTTTTGTTAGAGAAATAGATCCCATTCTCTCGGGCGTCACAGAGGAAAAAGTCCTAAGTTTTTCAGAAATATTGACAAATGAACATGTTCATCATATTCAATATTTGGGGTGTGTAACCTTAATGGATTTGTTTAAATTCATGTTTTGTTTCCCAAACCTGAGCTTGTTCATGGCCTCCCTTTCCTGACCCAAAAGCAGGGACGGATTATCCAATAAACAAAGTACAATCCATAGTGCACAATTTCACATGTCTTTCAGGAAACCTATGTGAAATCGTGCACTACAGATTAGTAAGTAAATACAAGTTAAGCCCATGTGGACCTTGCTTACTGGTTAATCCACCCCTGCCCAAACACAAGCATCTTCCCCCAAGTACAAATCAGAGCAGAAAATCCAGGTTAAACCAAGCTCTCTGGCAACTGGAGCCTTATTCCAGACCCAAACTCCTCCACACCCCAATCCTGGTAGCTGCGGAAGGCAACTGCCTGTGTTTCAAGGACAGAGACCCTCCGTGGAGATGGAGACATCTCAGCCTCCCATCTTAATGAGTTTAACTCCAGAGATGGGCAGCCAGAGCGCGCCCGCTGAGCATAATTACCCTGATGGGGCACCTGGGGAGAGATTGTCACAAAGATAACTGGGTCTTAGGCTATTTAGCACTTTACAGATGAGAGTAAGGTGGTGACTTGGAAAAATGAGGTCTGGTTGAGATAGGAAGATTGCTATGGTTCATTTTCCACCCTCCTGTAGAAAGAAGCATGAACTGTTGTGTTGTTAATTGATGTGCATGGGCTCCAGGCACAAAATGGACTCAGGTGAGAAATCACAGGATCCCAAGGCTGGTCAGGACTGGAGGGGTCATCCTGGCCATGCCAGCCTCCAGGCAGGACTGCTTACACAACATCTCGGAAGGAGCGCCTCTACCCTTTTCATTACAACATAAGGAGGGCTGAATGCACAGATAACCAAGGGCTACCTGGGAATTGAGGTGCGCTACAAAGGGCTACCTGTATGTGTTTATTCTGGTTTTCCTTGCTTAAAAGCCTTACTCGGGGTCAGGTGCAGGTCCCTAACTCAGGCAGCTTAGAGCAGCGCACTGAAATGTCACAAATTCACCTGGCAGCATGAATATACTGACAAACACACAGGAAAATATATTGAATCATCTTGTGCAAATTCTCACCTCACCCAGGAGCTGAATGAGGACAGTGAGCTGCTAACTACTATCAAACCCTTCCTGTGAGCAGGGCTGGGTGGGATGGGGCTTCTGTGTTTCACAAAGCATGGCCCATGGAGAACCTCAGACAGGCAAGGGGGTAGGGTTTGTTCGTACTCTTGAAGCCACTTAGAAGCTGAAAATCAGGCGTCTGCAGAAAACTCTGTGGTAAATGTGTAGGTTGGGAGAAAATAAGGGCTTGGGAACTGCAACCTCCATGCTGGTTTTAATGTCTTCTCCACCCATATTAATGTAGTAACACCGAGAGGTTGTGTTAGGATCTGATGTTAGTAACAGTCCTGGGTGGCACAAATGGTTTGCTCTTGACTAGTAACCTAAAGGTTGGCAGTTCAAACCCATCCAGTGGTATCGCAGAAAAAAGACCTGGCCATCTATTTCCATAAAGACTACAGCCAAGAAAATCCTAAGAAGTAGTTTAACTGTAACACAGGGGGTTGTCATGAGTCAGAATCAACTCAATGGCAACGGGTTTGGTCTGCAGTGAGCCAATGGGTGTGGGTCCCAGGAACTGCCAGAGAGGACCAACCAACTCATGGTGCAGGTGAGACAAGACCATACCTACCAAGAAGCCTGGGCAAGTTCCCATGATACCAGGATACAAGGGACAGCAATAGGGTAAGTAGGCCCTTCTCCCTGAAAACAACCAAGTGTAACTTTCACTCCAGACAGTCCACACAGGGAGCCACTGGTTTTTACTTGTCTCTGAAACCTCTAGGGTAGATTGAGGAATTCATCCTTTTGGCCAGAGCTCGACAACTATAGCCTATGGACCACACCCAGGCTGGGCCTGTTTTTGTATAGCCCACAAACTAAGAGTAGTTTTGACATTTTTAAAGGGTTTAAAAAAACAAAAAAGAATATGCAACAGAGACCATATCTGGCCCGGAAACCTAAATTATTTAATATCTGGCCCCTTACAGAGAAATTTGCTGACCCCTGCTCTAGGTCACTGGTTCTCAAATTTCCATGTTCATAAAAATGGCTTCGTACACTTATTAAAATGCAGACTACCCCTCTCTGACAGCTGACTTAGAAGATTTTGGACCAGGCCCATGTATCTGCGTTCTAACACCCACTGAAGGTGATTCTAAGGCAGGTGAGCATAGGATGGTCTTACAATATTCCCTTCAGTAAACCAATAAGTATATATTTCACAATTTTTGCTGAATGTGGTGAGAGACACAATTTATGAAAGATAACTCACCGACTCCATTAAAGAATTTACAATCTAGTTGGAGAAGGTGAGGAAAATTTCTCAAAGGAAGCTATTAGAGTTAATTCAGGAGTAGGTGGCATGGGTCCAGTTCCATAGGAACCGGGAGTTTGGTTGCAGAGCCACCAGGTATGCTTACGGTGGCCCTGACTGTGGCAGTGTGGAAAGGAGTGTTTGAGGACGAATTGGCTAGGTGTGGGATTTGAGAGGATGTCACAGGCATTTGCAAAAGCACAGAACGAGCTATGAAGGTGGGGCAGAGAGAATGGGCTGAGCACAGAGGACAGTCTTGATATCAGGATCTATGGCCTCCTCTTCACAGCAGGAATTAGTCAGAAGAGGAGCTTGTCCTTGATGCCTTTTCTACTTCAAGCCTCATTAGATCCTAAACCTAAGGCAACCAGGATTCTACACCTTTCTAAAAAACTTTTCAGGTTATATCTTCCTTGTAGTCTCTGCCATTTGACACATAAGCAAAGCCACCCTTGCTTACACAACACTTCCCTTTCTGTGTTCTTTCTCCTCATACCTCTCTGCTTGCTTCTTCTCTGTCCCCCATGGCCCACCTTTTCTGTCCATTTATCACCTACTTGCATCCACACGTATTCTCTAAGCTCCTTCCTCAATGATTTATATTTTTTATTATGTTCTAGTAATTTGTGCCTGTTTCTTTGCAAATTATATTCCTGTAGACTAAATTGTTCTTTCCATATCTCCTTCTTGATTGTAGAGAAAATTCTGACTCTTCCTTCAAGATCCAGCTCAAGCATCCTCTTTTCTGTGAAGCTAAACTTTCTCTAATCCCTTTCCTCCCAAAGAGAGCTAAGCAAGTTTTCATTTTGCCCCATCCTGGTATCCTGAACAAAGCAAAATGACAGGGCTTAGATTGTGTCACAATTATTTGTTTTCATTTCCACCTGTCACTTCTATGAGACTGATGTCATTGAGGTTAAAGACCATGTTTATTCACCTCTATTTCCTTGGGGCCTAGAAGAATATATGGAATAGTGGTTAGTATTTCTTCAGTGAATTATTAAACGATTGATGAGCAGCGCGTTTTCCATTCGTGGAGGCCCCTAGACAACAGATGAGTATGGTCTTGCAAATGCTATCAGTGGGTTTTGTGTAGGTTCATAAATAGGAGGTGACATGATGATTCCATTTTAGGTAACATAAAAAAAGTAGAGGTAAGTAGAGGTCTAATGTCAACCTGTTGAAGAGGTAGGAAGACAGAGATTCTCCCCAGAGGAATACAATGTCCTACTTCTTCTATAATAACCCGTTGCCATCCCAGCATCTTTAAATTCGATAAACTGCCCCATAAGGTTTCCAAGGAGTGGCCAGTGAATTTGAACTGCCAACCTTTTGGTTAGCACCCGAGCTCTTAATCACTGTGCCACCAGGGTTCCTCCTATAGGGACCCCAAAAGATGCAAGATAGTAGTCCAGAGCCCAAAGAACTAATAATCTAGTGAAGTTCACAAACCATTAAAATGTACACCAGAATTATATGAGATATTCAGACAATAGGCCTGGGGGTGAGATATATGAACAAATGCTTAGAGACATGAAAGGAGAGGTGTGTTAGAGAATGCAAGACCTGCACAGTTAAGGTACAGGATCTGGTTAGGAAAGGAGTAGACAAGTATCCCAGAAAGGTGTGTTGGGCTCTGCTGTCCTGGGAGCATAGCCCAGATTCCTAGGGCCCCCTTTCATTCTACAGGTTGCCATTTAGATGGTGTTATGGATTGAATCGTGTCCCCCCAAAGATATATTGAAACTCTAATCCCTGTACCTGTGAACATGACCCTCTTTGGAAATAGGACTTTTCTTGTGTTATGTTAACAAGGTCAATCTGTAATAGGGCGGGACCTAACCCTAATCCTTCCTGAGTAGTGTCTTATAAAACGGGAAAAAAGACACAGAGATAGACACACACAGAGAAAGAAGAGACCACGTGAGGATTCATCTACAATCCAAGGAATGCCCAAGATTGCCCGGGGCTGTGGACAAGGAAGGGCCCTCACCTAGAGCTGATGCCTAGATTTGGATTTCTAGCCTCCAGAACTGTGAGGCAATAAATTCCTGTCCTTCAAAGCCATAGACTTGTGGTATTTTTGTTATGGCAGCATTGGGTAACTAAGACAGACATTGTGGCTTCTCTTATTTGCTAGATCCAGCCAGCTTTCTCTGGGAAGCCCTCCAGTGGCTTCTCAAATTGGTGATGAAAAATTCACACGATGTGTTGACTAAACACCAATCCCCCACCCCCTGCACCCTAATACTTAGCTAGTCATTCCCCTAACCCACTCCATAATCAGTGCCTATGGCACTGGGCTGCCAAGGGAGAGGATCTCCTTGAGGGCAGTGGATTCCATCCTTCTATGCAGGGAGTTAACAATCTGGTATGTCTGTTATTCTAGGGAGGGAGGAAAGGGAGGGCACAAAGTGAATCTCTGACCTTGTCAGACATCCTAACAAGGATGCACCATGGCCTTCTCTTCCCCAGCCTGGTGACAGGGTTTGCAGCTAGCACCAAGGGAAGTCCCATCTCCTGTCTTTCCAAAGGTTTGATCTGCTTTAAGCTCACGGCCTTCCTTAGAGGCGGATGGAGGTGGCACCAGACATTGTCTTCCCCAGCATTACATGCGAGGCAGTGTGTTTCGGGGAAGGGCTGGCCCTCACCATCCCCTTACTCCTTCCTAGTGAGGACAAAAGCAGAAACACAGAGAAGAAGCCCAAGAGCGATTTCCCCTGCACGGAGTGGAGTGTCTCCCTTGCCTCTGCACGCTACTGCCAGCCTGCTCTGAACCGAGTAATTGGCATGTGCAGATTGATCAGCAGCGGTGTGTGGCTTACAGACAGCTGGGCAGACCTGGTGCTTAGGTATTTCCACCGGTGTTCTGAGCTAGCTATCCAGCAGCTGCCATCTCTTTTTGTTTGTTTGTTTAAGTAACCACAGATGTGAAAGACAGAATAAGAAAGAGACAGAGAGAGAACATTTCCCCTTTCTCTCTTACAGTTCTGCCTTGACGTTCAGAATCTTCTTTCCTGCCCACTCTAAGCACTCAGGGCCATATTAGATTCTATTTTTGTACCCATTCTTCAGTGGGGATGAGGTTTGCTTTGGCATCTGAGCTACCACCTGCCGTATGCTCTTTAGTTCCTTTTTGCTGTAAAGCTCGCTTTGGGTCTTGGGTCTCCTCACAGCTCGTTCTGTGGAAGAGAAAGGAGCATTTTGGTCTTAAGGAAACTCCCAGTAGGTCGCCAGCTTCCTCCAGATGGAACTCTGCCCTACTGTAGCCTCTGTGAAGCTCTGCTACTACCTCAGCTTGAGTATTTCTCTCCATCTAACAGGCAACAGCCCTGAGAACAATTGTCTTGGAGGAGGGAGGAAGAGTACGTGCTGAATACAGCCATGCAGGGAAAAGAACCATTTTTAAAGCTCTCCTGAATGTTCGGTTGTGTGAATTCAGGATCTTGAGTGTTGTGGGGCTTCAAGCAGGTGAAAACATGAGATGAAAGGAAATGAAGTGGCTGCTGACAGGCTGGAGAACACGACTTAATCAGCAGCTAAAATCAATGAGTCGAAGGCGGCCTGCCCCTAGCAAAAATCAATCAGGGAAAGGACTGCTGACCTAGATTCCCTCCTATATTTGTAGCTGCCCCCAAGACCACCCAGAACTCTTCCTACCCTACTTGTGCCCTGCCCGAAATGCTAATGTAGGGTGTAACTCAGTTGCTTCCTAAAAATTGCCTGGAAATCTAGCTTCCTACCCTGAATTAATAGACATAGGCCAACCGTTGCAATGAACAACCCCAAATCTCATAGGATCAACACAATAAAAGTTTAGTTTTTCCTCACATAAAGACTATCACGGATGTCCCTTCTCTGGCAGCTTTTCTGGGGTGCTTTTCTCCAAACCATGACACAGGCATCCAGGCTTCTCCCATCTGCAGATGCCCCAAACTCTAACCCAGGGCCTCCCAGGTGACGTGGAAAGAGAAGAGAGCATTGGAAGACATACTGGGGACTAACCACCTTGGCCTGGAAGTGACACTTATGACTTCCATTCACATTCCATTGTCCTGCATTGACCCCTCCTAGCTGTCAGGAGTTGGGAATACAAGCCCTGGCTGGGTACCTTTGGAAGCTAGATACCTGGCTACCAAAATCCTCTACATGCCCTGAAAAACAAACAAATATCACTGGAAATGTTTCTGTATTCCTACCTGTTCTGGATCTCTTCACTATTGCCTCAGAAACCCAACCAACATTCCAATTGCCTTGGTCCAATTTAGCCTATTCCATCATATCATCCCTCTTATTGTCTAATTTTTATTGAACTTCATAGGACCTATTCTCCTTTCTCTTCATACTTTCTGATTGTTCTCTAGAACTTCTCCAGTTTCTCTGCATATATTATCTGTTCTGGTCCCTTAAAGGAAGTCATTTACTGTAGTTGTTATAGAACCATATCCTATTGTGGGCAGATTTAAGTTCTGATTTATCAAGGTTCCTGAGACTAGAGCTGTAGGTGATAGTAAAGTTATTATTTTGCATTTATCATGGTCTTCCACAACTTCTAGGGTACCAGAGAGCTTTTCTGATATTGTGCTATCTGCAACATCAAGCTACCAAATAGCAGGTCCCCCCACCAAGGCACAAAATCTATGACAGTGTTCAACCCTCCTCTCTTCTCATAATCTCCTCTCTGATCACCTCAGCCAGAGGGACCTCCGTCTCTCCTCTATGGAGCCTATTGTCTGAATACCTCATATAATTCTGCTATACATTTTAGTGGTTTGTGAATGCCACTAGATTATTAGTTCAGTGAGTTCTAGAATCCCGTCTTGCATATTTGGGGTCCCGTAGGAGAATCCCTGGTGGTGCAGCGAGCGATTAAGAGCTCAGCTGCTAACCAAAAGTTCAAGTCCACCAGTTGCTCCTTAGAAACCCTATAGAGCAGTTCTATTTTGTCCTATAGGGTCGCTATGAGCCAGAATCAACTCAGCGGCAACAGGTTTGGTTTGGGTTTTGGTATAGGAATCCCTGAGTGGTGTAAATGGTTGACGTGCTTGGCTGTTAACCAAAAGATTGGAGGTTCAAGTCCCAGAAACACCTCAAAAGAAATACCTGACGATCTGCTTCCAAATATATCAGCATTGAAAACTCTGTGGAGCACAGTTCTACTCTGACACACATGGGGTTGCCATGAGTTAGAATTAATGCCACAGCAGCTGGCTTTGTTTTTTGCTTTTTTAGTATATATATGTGTATACATACATACATACATACAGTGCTGATTCAACTATTATGGTTGAAATAAATTTTGGCTAAAATGAATGAGTTCTCAGAAAACGGCAACTTGAAGATTTGCCCCTGTAAACTATACATCTCAGAAAAAAAAGCTATTATCAACAAAGACCTTTACGTATATATACCACCCTCACCCCTTTCAAATTTTTCTCAAGAATTTGGGAGTCGTGTTGACGGATAAATCCCACTGTGCTTAGCTAGCCATTCCCTTGTCCACTCTGAAGTCATCTGGAACTTCCTTCACTTGCTATCATTTGTCCCATCCTCCAAAGTTAGAATCACTCATTGCTAAGTTTTAGTTTTCAGGCTCATGGAGAAGTATTCTCATTTGTGTCCTTTTCCATCTGACTCTTTAAACTAATCCTTCTTGACTTCAGATCTTTGCACAAACCTCCTGTGTCATCACTGGGGAGTTCTGGGCCCAGAGCAAAGGTAGGAGGCAAAAAGCCCCAAATCTGCAAGTTTTATTTCATTGGTACATGTATTTAATCCATCTGCAAACTGCTCATTGGCTAGCATTGCAGGCTTCTCTCTCTGGGAACACTAAGGTATGTGTATTCAACAGTGGAAAATAAACATAAGATTTTATTACAAAGTGCCACTGCCGCTCCTGGCATGAGTAATTTGTGCACCTGCATTTTTAAAATGTTTCAAAGTTTCTCCCCTTGGTGGATTCTGTGGTAGCAGACATTAGCTTCCCGGCTGTCACAGCCTGGTTCTTGTAGGTGCCTGTCACTTCTGCCCATGCTCTCCAGAAGTCATTCTTCCCAGAGCAGATAGCATGCAAACCTGTGGCTGACTGTCCATGCAAACTGAGAGTACAGCTTCCTGGCTTGTTCTACTAAATGCCTTTCTCCCAATAATTCCCAAAATTATGGAGTGTGTTAATTACAAGTGCCAAAGAGTAGGAGAAAGACCATCAAAGGAAGAATAAAGGTTGATATTTGTTCCAAAGACAAGGGAATATTTTTTGGAGACCAACGCAGAGATGACCCCCATCACCACACCCTTAGCCTGCTTTTTTGAAAGCACAGAAGCCAAGTCACTTGCCTCATCATTGAGCATCTTCTGCGAATAAGACAATCCAATGTGTATCAGATGGAAATGAGGCCCTCAGTCAATAAGAGAATCTGGCTCCAGGGAGCATCAGGCTTCAAAAATGGGATAGAGGCATTGGAAGAGGACGGCATTTTTGTTCAGAGCGGGGCACAACATTCTGGCTTTCTTTTATCTTTTCCTTCCCTTTCATTTGCAATTATTCTGATTTTTGCAGGTGTCTAAAGTCAGCTCTGTGTGCACAGTGCTAACTAACAGTTTCCCCTGTGATACCGTAATCTCCTAGAAATGTTCGCCAATTCCTTCCAATGTCCCCCAGAACAACCCAGAAGGCTGGCAATTCCAAGCCATCTTAGGCACGTTAATACTTTCTTAAAGTCATATCACAGCACACTGTGCACTTCTCCCTCGAACAGCAGGTCTCAGAGGAAGATGATTATGATGTGGTTATACACAGAGTTGATCGTTAGAGCCTCTGTCTCTGTAAGCAACATCAGCCAGATAACTTGATCTAAAGAGTATTTATTTATCTGTCCAATACTGCAAGTGGAGACAGAGGAAGAGCCACTGAAGGAATCACTGGGTGTGAAATCTTCATTGTTCAATGTGATCGAGAGCAATAGAATTCTTGTTTCATTTCAATAGTACCGAGTTTCCAAACACTGTGTACCATTTGCCTTGGGAGCTACCTGACCCAGGCACAGAATTTAACTTACATGGCATTTTGAATGATTTAAATGCAAGCTTGATCTGGTTTTGGTCCAAAGGGTTGTAGTGGTAGGGTATTGCTTTCACTGCTGAAGTTCCAGATCCTAATTCTTGTTTTGGATGAAGTTCCTCTTGCCCCATTGTCCATTTCTGAGCTTGACTGTCTATCAAACTAATTTTTATGATTCCTTCCTGGAAGAATAGCAAACACCTCACTTTGATTTCCTCTATAATTTTACACATTGATGCTCATGGTCAAGTCATAAGTTTAAACTCAGGGAAACATTTCTCAAGCAATCCCCTAAAACTTCCTAACTGGGCTCTCTGTTCCTTCCTGCCTTAAAAGAATATATGAACCTTTGCCAAAAAAAGGGAAGACTCTTTGAATTGTAACTAAAACCACATATCCTCACACACACATACATGAGTGTGTGCACAAATAGAGATAGAGAAAGGGAAATTAACTCCCAATATCGGTTTATTTAGAGAGAAATCAAAGGCTTATTTTGACACAGGTGTCTGAATTGTTTCACACTTAGGTTGCTCATGAAATATTATATTATGTTAACAATACTAGAAGCAGACTAGGTAACAGTTGAAGAAATGATCGCCACACTTAGCTGTGTTTTACATTGAGTAAAAACAAAACCAGTTGCCTGCCATCAAGTTGATTCTGACTGATGTTGACCCCATACATGTCTGAGTAGAATTCTGCACCATAGAGTTTCAATGGCTGATTTTTTTGAAGTAGACCTCGAAGTCTTTCTTCCAAAATGCCTCTGGATGGGCTTGAACCTCCAAATTTTCAGTTAGTAGCTAGGAGCATTAACCATTGTATCACCAAGGGGCTTCTTACATTGAGTAGTACTTGATAAATATACCTTTACTTGGATGCAGTGTTGCATAGGTCTGACCTAATTATCTCAATAATTGAGAATGAGGATACTGTGTTAGAATAAGTAACTGTTAAGATGAACAACCTGGGACAGCCCAAGATGGCATCTTAGTCACACACACCACTCAATCCCCCGACAGCGAAGAACTGAAAAACCAAGTGAAACAGATACAGATGAAAATCTGGGAACCCAGAACAGTAAACAAAAGGATGAAGAATTACATTGAACAACAAAAGGAAGGAGAAACTGAATGAAAACAGCTAACGAGGAGACTTATGGACTGTAGGCAATACCAGCCAGCCCAGGTCAGTGTGGCCATCTTGAGACAAACTGACCAGTGTTTCTGGGTGAGGAGCACAGGAAGGCAACTTCACAAAATTCCCAATAGGAGACAGAGATGCTGAGTAGACAAACCTGGAGCAAGCAGGTGAGCAGAACACAAACTGGATTAAGGAGAGAAAGTGCAGGAAAGCAGGTGAGAGGCTTATGGATCCAGGGGACCACACAACAGGGAGGGAGCCAGAAAATAGGGACAGAACTACTCACCAGCAACAGTCTCTGATCATTTGGGTGGGTGGCGCTGGCAGAGTTAAGGATCCTTGTAGTGGTGGCAAGAGATCCACCACCTGAACAGATGCTGGACAGCCCCATCCCCCCCCCACCTCACATTTGGTCATGGCTGGGTCTTGATCCCTGGCTACACTCTGCAGAGAGAGTCCTGGTGCACATGCCAGAGACTGGGGAAACATGCTGTCCCTTCCTCCCCACCCCCACCCTTCTGGTGACCAGTGGTGAGCTTCCTACCTCCAGCCTCTGCCTAGCAATCCAAGGCATGCACTCCTGCACCTTCAGACCCATGGCCAGAGGCTGGTGCTCACCCTGACCATCCCTGCATTGCCCAGCAATCCATGGCTTGCCTGTCTGCCACTCCACCTACACTGCAACTGGCAGTTAAAGTTTCCATGCCTTTCATCCAGTGACTGGTGACCCATGAACCCTTTCCCCAACTACCCAGCAACCTGTGATGCTCACATACAGCACCCAACCCAGAAACCAGCAGAATGCTTCCTGCACACAAGCCCCAGTGACCAGCCAGACAGATGCATCACTTCACCAGCAACATCAGTCACATCCTGGCAGGTACCATCTGTACCTCTGCCAGATGATGAGCAGGAGATCCTAGTGTCCTCATCCAGCATCCGTTTAGCTGCAGTGTCACACATCCGACACCCAAACAGTTCCAGCAGCCCATCTGCACTTGCGCTGAAATCCTTGATACCCCACGACCTGCTGAGATACCAGTTTGTACAGGCACAGTGGGCCTACCCTGTCCATTTGGGTAGGACTCTCTCACAGCAGACACAAAGAACCCCTGCCTTAACCTCCAGGTAATACACTAACTGCAAGCACCAACCCAGAAGGATCCCATGGCCCCACAAGAGCAGTGAAGGGACCCTGACTACCCAACACATGTCACCCAATATCAGGGAAAAACCTACTCTCAGTAAGAGAAAACATACAAGCCTGACCACAGAGGGCTCATGCATGGACCCACCATACCCACTAGTGAGATGAAATCATGTCCAGCCAACAAACACCATCAAAGTCACACACAGACCAGAACCACAAAACAACAACAATTAAAATAATTCAAAGGAAGAAAGCCATTCTAAAAATAAAGAGAAGAAACAAAGCTCCAGATACATAAAGAAAAGCAAAAAAATTAGCACAAAACAAACATACATACAATCAATAAATAAATAAATTAATTAATACCTTAATGCCTTTGAGACATCTGACAATAACAAATCATATGAAAGAACAAGATAAGATGGCTCAAACAAATGAGCAAAATACAGGGGCAGAAAATGTTCCTGAGGAAGAAATGGTAATAGACCTATCTGATAAGGAATTCAAAAGATTTATATACAGTATCATCAAAGAGATCAAGGAGAACACAGACAAAAACCTAGAAGAATTCATGAAAACAATACAAGAACAAAATGACAAAATAAACAGAAAATTAGAAACCATACAAAAACAAGAAGTCCAGAAGGTTAACAATGAAATATCAGATATAAATGAATCAATGGAAGGACATAGAAGTAGAATTGAATCAATAGAAGAAAGAATCAGCAAAACAGTGGACAATTCCCTTGATACAGATTTTTTTTAGGAACAATCTGAAAAAAGAATGGAGAGAAATGACAGTCCAAGAGTTATATGGGACACTATCAAAAGGAATAATTTACACATAATAGGAATTCCAAAAGAGGCAGAGAAAAAAAAAGTACAGAGAGAATTTTCGAAGATACATTGGCAGAAAACTTCCTAAAGATGAAAAGGTTTCCATTCAAGAAGCTCAACGAACCCCATACAGGATAGACTCCAAAATAAAGTCATCCGAGACATATCATAATCAAACTTTCCAAAACCAAAGAAAAAGAAAGAATTCTGAGAACAACTCATGAAAAACGAAATATCACCTAAAAGGAGCACCAAATAAAAACTAAGTGCAGATTTCTCAGCAGAAACCATGCAGTCAAGAAGGCAATGGAATAACATATAAAACTATGAAAGAAAAGAAGTGCTAGCCAAGATTCATATATCCAATAAAATCGTCTTTCAAATACAGTGGTGAAGCTAGGACACTCCCAGATAAACAGAAATTAAGAGAATTTGTAAAAACCAGACCAACCTTACCAGAAATATTAAAGGGAGTCCTTTGGACAGAGAACCAACAACATCAGACAACAACTTAAGATTAAGGCACATGACAGCATCACCCAGATTCAGATTCAGATAAAGAATTCTGAAAAGTAAAATAAAGCTGCAAAATTGAAAAGAGGGAACCAGAGAGGTCAATATGTAAATGATGGTAACTTCAAAACAAAAAAGTGGGAATAAATGGTGTAGTTATAGGACTTCCATATGGAGAAAAAGTCAAGGTGATATCAAGACATAACAGATTGTTTTAAACTTTGGAAGATAAAGGTAAATTTCAAAGTAACCATGAAAATTAATAAATCTACTCACCAAAATAAAGAAGAAAACCAAAAAAATTCAGCAAACACAAAATCAACAGCAATGAAGGAAACAAAAAGAAAATCCATAAATAAAAAGAACTCAGTAGAGAAAATTAAGTGGAATGGAGAAACTGTTAATATCACAAAAAATCATAACAAAATGGCAGCAGTAAATTCATATCTATCAATAATCACACTGAATGTATGTGTGGTTTAAATACACCAGTCAAGAGACAAACAGTGGCAAAATGGATTAAAAAAAAAAAAATGACCCATCAATATGTTGCCTATAAGAGACACACCTTAGACACAAAAACATAAATAAGTTAAAAAATCTAAGGATGGAAAGTATATCAAGCAGACAGTAACCAAAATAGATCAAGAGTGCCAATGATAATCTCTCATAAAATAGACTTTAAATCAAAACCCATGAGACAAGGAAAACCAAAAAAAAAAAAAAAAAAAACGCATTTCCTTTGAGTCTATTTCAACTCATAGCTACCCTACAGGACAGAGTAGAACTACCCCATGCAGTTTCCAAGGAGGCCTGGTGGATTTGAACTGCCAATCTTTTGGTTAGCAGACATAGCTCTTAACCACTATGCCAATAATGATTAAAAGATCAATCCGCCAATAGGACATAACCATAATAAATATTTACTCACCCTATAACAGAACTCCAAAATACAAAAAACAAACTCTAACAGAATTGAAAAGAGAAATACACAGTTCTACGATAATAGTAGGAGAGTTTAATATATCATTTTTGACGATGGACAGAACAACTGGAAAGAAACTCAACAAAGATACATAAGATCTAAATAACACAATAAGCCAACTTGACCTCATAGACGTATAGAGAACACACTACCCAACAGCAGCACAGCACATTCATCTTCAATGCACATGGATCACTCTCCAGAAGAAACCATATGTTAGGCTACAAAGCAAGCCTCAATAAATTAAAACATTGAAATAATACAAAGCAACTTCTCTGATCATAATTCCATAAAACTAGAAATCAATAACAGAAAGAACAAGGAAAAAATTAAATACATGGAAACCAAATAACAACTTACTTAAAAACTACCTGGTTAATAGAAGTAACTAAAAATAAAATTTAAAGATTCATAGAACCGGGAGGCAAGGCCAAGATGGTGGAATAGTCAGACACTTCATGTAGTATGTCTTACAACAAAGACCTGCAAAAACAAGTGAATCACATATGTGTGACAATCTAGGAACCCTAAGCATCAAAGACAAAGCTGAAGAACTGGACTGAGCAACAGGTGGGAGGAGAACAAGTCAAAAGCAGTAGAAACGAGGAATTACGGTCATCAGATCACCAGCATCCTGCTAGCCGAACCTGCAGAGAGCAGACATATGGAGACAAGCAGCAGCACCCCAAGTTGAAACCCACCCCAAACGGAGCAGCTAAGCAGGAGCTACTCTGAATGCACCTCCAGAATCAAACAAGAGTGACACCAGACCTGCAAAAGTTAAGCGCACACACCAAATCCACCACACATACCACAGCCCTCCCACCGTTAGTGCTCCATGGGCCAAGAAACACTTCCTCACCCTCATCCATCCCCCCTACCCTGACACCAGTCAGCCAGCATTCAACACCACCATGCCCCCTAAGCCGGAAACTCATGACCCCCTGTCTGAAGGCACCCACCCCTTTGCCCAACCACTGCCAAAGGGGGTTCACAGGGCTGCAGCAGCCTTCACCTCCTCCAATCACTAAAACCAGTGCTTTACTGGCTGAGTTTGCACAGCACATACACATTGGCATAAAGCAGGCAGAGTTCCCAGCTAAAACCCATTTTCACCAGCAGCAGCCAAGTTGGGCACTGCAGATCTGGAACGTTTGACAGCACTGTACCACCTAAGCCTGAAGCTCTTGACTTGGTCCAAGGCACCTACCCCATACAAGATAGACCCTCCCAAAAAATCACTAAGGCTTATTATAATTAAACTTACCAAAACCAAAGGAAAAAAAAAAGAATCCTGAGAGTGGCTAAGGATAAACGAAAAGTCACCTACAAAGGAGAACCAATAAGACTAAGTTCTGATTACATAGCAGAAACCATGCTGGTAAGAAGTCAATGGGATGACATATATAAAGCCTTGAAGAAAAAATATTGTCAGCCAAGAATTACATACCCAGCAATACAGTCTCCAAAATATGATGATGAAATTAGGTCATTTCCAGATAAACAGAAATCAAAGGACTATGTAAAAACTAGGCCAAAATTACAAGAAATATTAAAGGGAGTCACCCAGTTAGAGAACCAATAACATTAGATAACAATCCAAGATTAGGACACAAGACAGGTCAACCAGATACTAACCCAGATAGGGAATTCCCAAGAATAAAACAAAACTAAAAGAATGAAAATAGGGAACCAGAGACTTCAATATGTAAACAATGACAACGTCAAAACAAAAAAGGGAGAATAAACGGTGTAGTCAGAGAACTTCCATATGGAGAGGAAGTCAAGGCAATATCAAGAAATAAAAGATTAGTTTAAACTTAGAAAAATCAAGGTAACCACGAATGAAGTAGACAAATTTACCCATGGAAATAAAAAAAAAAAGAAAAGCACAAAGACTCAGCAAACACAAAATTGACAAAAATGGAAAAAAAAATAAACAAAAAGAACTCAGCACAGAAAATTAAGCAGAACAACAACAACAAAAAAAGTCAACCACACACACACACACACACACAAATACCACAAAATGACAGCAGTAAACTGAGACCTATCAGTAGTTACACTGAATGCAAATGGCCTAAATGCACCAGCAAAGAGACAGATAGTGGCAGAATGGATTAAAAAAGCATGATCCATCTATATGCTGTCTATGAGAGACACACCTTAGGCACAAAAACATAAACAAACTAAAACTCAAAGGATGGAAAAAAATAATAAATCAAGCAAACAATAACCAAAAAAAAGGCAGGAGTGGCAATATTAATCTCTGATAAAATACACTTTAAAGCAAAATCTACCATAAAGGATAAAGGACACTATATAATGATTAAAGGATCAATGTACCAGGATGACATAACCATGATAAACATACATACACCCAAGGACAGGGCTCCAAAACACATAAAACAAATTCTAACAGCATTGAAAAGAGAGATAGACAGTTCCACAATAATAGTAGGAGGCTTCAATACAGCACTTTTGGTGAAGGACAGAACATCTAGAAAGAAACTCAGTAAAGATACAGAAGACCTAAATGCCACAATCAGTCAACTTGACCTCATAAACATATACAGAACACTCCACCCAACAGAAGCAAAGTATACACTATTTTCCAATGCATATGGAACATTCTCCAGACTACACCACATTTTAGGCCACAAAGCAAGCCTCAGCAAAACCCAAAACATTGAAATAATATGAAGTATTTTCTCTGATCATAGTGCCATAAAATGTAGAAATCAATATCAAAAACTGCAAGAAAAAAAATCAACTACATGGAAACTGAACAACACCTTGGTTAAAAACTATTGGGTAATAGAAGACATCAATGATAGAATTAAAAAACTCATAGAATCAAATGAGAATGAAGACACATTTAATTAAACCTTTGGAACACAGCAAAAGGAATTCTTAGAGGTCAATTTATAGGAATAAACACACACATCAAAAAAGAAGAAAGGGCCAAAATTAAAATATTAACCCTACAACTCAAACAAATAGAAAGAGAGCAGCAAAAGAAGCCCTAAGGCAGCAGAGAAAGAAAATAATAAAGATTAGAGCACAAATAAATGAAATAGAGAATAGAAAAACAATAGAAAGAATCAACAAGGCCAAAAGTTGGTTCTTTGAAAAGATCAACAAAACTAACAAACCATTAGCCAAAGTGACAAAAGAAAAACAGCAGAGGAAGCAGATAACTTGAATAAGAAATGGGACAAGTGATATCATGACAGACCCAGCGGAAATAAAAAGGATCATAGCAAAATACTATGAAAAATTGTACTCCAACAAATTTGAAAACCAAGAGGAAATGGACGTATTTATAGAAACACATTACCTACCTAAACTAACACAAACTGAGGTAGAAAAACTAAACAGACTGATAACAAAAAAAAGAGATTGAAGAAGTAATAAGAAAACTCCCCCTGTACCCACCCCCTCAAAAAAAAGCCCTGGCCTGGGTGGCTTCACTGGAGAATTCTACCAAAATTTCATAAAAGAGCTCACACCAATACTACTCAAACTATTTAAGAGCATATAAAAGGAAGGAACTCTCCCAAATTCATTCTATGAAACCAGCATAACCCTGGTACCAAAGCCAGGCAACGACAACACACACAAAAAGAAAACTACAGACCAATATTCCTCATGAACATAGATGCAAAAATTCTCATCAAAATACTAGCCAATAGAATTCGACAGCATATCAAAAAAAATAATACAACATGACCAAGTGGGATTCATACCAGGAATGCAGGGGTGGTTCATCATTGGAAAAAGCGATCAGCATAATCCATCGCATAAATAAAACAAAAGAAAAGAATCATGTGACCATCTCAATCGACACAGAAAAGATATTTGACAAAGTCCAACACCCATTCCTGATAAAAACTCTCAGAAAAATAGAAATAGAAGGGAAATTCCTCAACATAATAAAAGGCACTTATACAAGACCAACAGCCAACATTATTCTAAATGGAGAGAGGCTGAAAGCATTCCCCTTGAGAATGGGAACCAGACAAGGATGCCCTTTATCACCGCTCTTATTCAACATCATGCTGGAAGTCCTAGCTATACCAATGAGGCAAGAAAAAGAAATAAAGAGCATCCAAATTGGGAAGGAAGAGGTAAAACTATTCCTATTCATAGACGATATGATCCTATACACAGAAAACCACGAAGAATCTACAAGAAAGCTACTGGAACTAATAGAAGATTTCAGCAAAGTAGCAGGATACAGGATTAACATAGAAAAATAAGTTGGACTCCTCTACACCAACAAAAGAAAACTTCGAAAAGGAAATCAGCAAATCAATACCATTTACAATAGCTCCCAATAAGATAAAATCCTTAGGAATAAATCTAACCAGGATAAAAAAAAAGATCCATACAGAGAAAACTACAAAACACTAGTGCAAGAAACAAAGAGACTTACATAAGTGGAAAAACATACCATGCTCATGGATAGGAAGACTCGACATTGTGAAAATGTCAGTACTGCCCAAAGCAATCTACAGATACAATGCAATCCTGATCCAATTCCAACAGTATCTTTCAACGAGATGGAGAAACAAATCACCAACACTATATGGAAAGGGAAGAGGCCCCAGGTAAGTGATGCATTATTGAAGCAGAACAAAATGGAAGGCCTCACACTACTTGATCTTAGACTGTATAATACAGCCACGATAGTCAAAATGGCCTGGTACTGGTACAACAACAGACACATAGACCAATGGAACAGAATTGGGGACCCAGACATAAATCCATCCATGAGCAGCTTATATTTGACAAAGGGTCAAAGTCCATTAAATGGGGGAAAAGACAGTCTTTTTAACAAAAGACGCTGGCATAACTGTATGTCTATCTGTAAAAAAATGAAACAAGATCCATGCTTCACACCATACACAAAAACTAACTCAAAATGGATCAAAGATCTATATAAAACCTAAAACAACAAAGATCATGGAAGAAAAAAATAAGGACAATGATAGAGGCCCTAATACATGGCATAAATAGCATACAAACCATAACTAACTATGCAAAAACACCAGAAGAGAGACTAGATAACAGGGAGCTCCTAAAAATTAAACACCTATGCTCATCAAAAGACTTCATCAAAAGAGTAAAAAGAGAACCTACAGGCTGGGAAAAAAAAAAATTTGGTTACAAAATATTTGACAAGGGTCTAATCTCTAAAATCCACAAAATACTTCAACACCTCAACAACAAAAAGACAATCCAATTTAAAAAATGGGCAAAGGATTTGAACAGACACTTGACCAAAGAAGACATTCAGGCAGCTAACAGATACATGAGGAAATGTTCACAATCATTAGCCATTAGAGAAATGCCAATCAAAACTGCAATGAGATACCATCTCACCCTGACAATACTGGCACTAATCAAAAAAACAGAACATATCAAATGTGGAAGAGGTTGTGAGGAGATTGGAAGATTTATGCACTGCTGGTGGGAATATATAACATTACAACCAGTTTGGAAAATGATATGGTGCTTCCTTAAAAAACTAGAAATAGAAATACCATAGGATCCAGCAATCCCACACCTAGGAATATACCCTAGGCAAATAAGAGCGGTCGCATGAATAGACACATGCACACCCATGTTCATTACAGCACTATTCACAATAGCAAAAAGATGGAAACAACCTAAATGCCCATCAACAGATGAATGGATAACAAATTATGGCATATACACACAATGGAATACCATGCAACAATAAAGAACAATGATGAATCTGGGAAACATCTCACAACATGAATGAATCTGGAGGACGTGAAGCTGGGTGAAATAAGTCATTCACAAAAGGAAAAAAACTGTATGAGCCTGCCATTATAAGAACTCAAGAAAGGGTGTACATACAGAAAAAAAAAAATTTTAATGATTACAAGGGTGGGGAGGGAGGAGGGGAAATCACTAGCTAGGTAGTGGACAAGTGTCAATTTTGGTGAAGGTAAAGACAACCCACAAATAGAGGAAGTCAGCATAACTTAACCAAAGCAAAGCCATAGAAGTTTCCTATACACATCCAAACGCTTTGAGAGACCAGATTGCTTGGGCTGGAGTCTAGGAACCATAGTCTCCAGGAACATCTAGGTCAATTGGCATAACATGATTCATAAAGAAAATGTTCTACATCCTGCTTTGGTGAGTAGCATCTGGGGTCTTAAAAGCTTACGAGCAGCCATCTAAGATACATCTATTGATCTCATCCCATCTGGAGCAAAGGAGATTGAAGAAAACCTAAGACACAAGGAAAATATTAGCCCAAAGGACTAAAGGACGACATGAGCCAGAGCCTTCACCAGCCTGAGCCCAGAACTAGATGGTGCCTGGCTACCACCACTGACCACTGTAACAGAAATCCCAACAGAGAGTCCCAACAGAGTGGGAATAAAGTGTAGAACAAAATTTAAATTCTGGAAAAAAGACAAGACTTACTGGCCTGACAGAGGTTGGAGGAACCCCCGAGACTATGATCCCTGAACATTCTGCTAACTCAGAACTGAAATCACTCCTGAAGCCCACTTTTCAGACAAAGATTAGACAAGCCTATAAAACAAACAATAACACACGTGAGGAATGCGCTTCTTAGTTCAATCAAATATAAGAGACCAAATGAAAAACTCCTGCCAAAAGCAAGACAAGAAGGCAGAAAAGCACAGGAACTGACAAAAGGACACAGGGAACCCAGAGTGGAAAGGGGGAGAGTGCTGTAACACTGTGGAGATTGCAACCAATGTCACAAAACAATATGTGTATAAACTTTTGAATGAAAAACTAACTTAAGCTGTAAACTTTCACCCAAAGAAAAATAAAATTAAAAAAAAATTCTATAATCAAATGAGAATGAAAACACAACATACGAAAAACTTTGGGACAACAAAAAGTGGTGCTCAGAGGATAATTTACAGCAATAAATGCACATGACAAAAAAGAAAAAGCCAAAATCAATAGCTTAACCCTCAACAAACAAAAAGAGCAAAAAAGAAGTCCACAGTCACCAGAAGAAAGGAAATAATAAAGACCAGAGCAGAAATAAATGAAATAGAAAACAGAAAAACAATAGAAAGAATCAAAGAGACCAGAAGTTGGTTCTTTGACAGGATCAATGAAATGGACAAACCACGGACCAAACTGACGAAAGAAAAATAGAGAAGATGCAAATAACCAAAATAAGAAATGAGATGGGTGACATTACAATACAGCCAAGTGAGATTTAAAAAAAAGGATCATAACAGAATATTATGAAAAATTGTACTCCAACAAACATGAAAGCCTAGAAGAAATGGACAGATTTCTAGAAACACACTACCTACCTAAACTAACATAAATAAAACCATACACATTGCTGTTGATTTGATTCGGACTAACAGCGACCCTATAGGAGATATAAAATTTAATCAGACCCACAGCAAAAGAAATAATTGAAGAAGTCATAAAACAAGCTCCCAATAAAAAAGGCCTGGCCCAGATGGCTTCATTGGAAAATTCTACCATACGTTCAGAGAAGTTCTGCTCTAACTTTTACAGAACATTGAAAAGGAAGAAATACTCCCTAATTCACTCTATGAAGCCAGCATAACCCTGATACCAAATTCAGACAAAGACATCAATAAAAAAAGAAAATTACTGACCAATATCCCACATGAATACAGACATAAAAATTCTCAACAAAATTCTAGCCAACAGAATTCAATAGCATATCAAAGAAATAATGCATCATGATTGTCATGGATTGAATTGTATCCCCGCAAAATATCTATCAATATGGCTAGGTCATGATTCCCAGTATTGTATGATTGTCTACCATTTTGTCATCTGATATGATTTCCCTATGTGTGGTAAATCCTATCACCATGATATAATGAGATGGATTAGTGGCAGTTATATTGATGAGATCTATAAGATTAAATAGTGTCTTAAGCCAATCTCTTTTGAGATATAAAAAAGAGAACAAGCAGAGATATGTGGGGACCTCATACCACCAAGAAAGCAGTGTTGAGAGCAAAGTGTATCCTTTGGACCCAGGGTTCCTGTGCAGAGAAGCTCCTAGGCCAGGGGAAGACTGATGACAAGGGACTTTCTCCAGAGCCAACAGAGAAAGCCTTCCCCTGGAGCTGATGCCCTGAATTTGGACTTCTAGCCTTCTAGACTGTGAGAGAATAAATTTCTGTTTGTTGAAGCCATCCACTTGTGGTATTGCTCTTACAGCAGCACTAGATGACTAAGACAATGATCAAGTGGAATTTATACCAGGGATGCAATGATGGTTCAACATTAGAAAATCAATCAACATAATTTACCACATAAATAAAAAAAAGGAAAAGAACCATATGATGATCATCTCAATTGATGCATAAAAGGCATTTGATAAAATCCAACAGCCTTTCCTGATAAAATCTCTCAGCAAAATAGAAATAGAAGGGATATCCTCCAACATAATTAACGGAACATATGCAAAACCAACAGCCAACCTTATTATCAATAGAGAAAGATTGAGAGTATTCCCGTTGGCACCAAGAACAAGATAAGGATGCCTTTTATTACCACTCTTACTCAATATTGTACTGGAAGTCCTAGCTAGAGCAAGAAGTCAAGAAATGGAAATAAGGAAATCCAAACTGGAAAGGAAAAAATAAATCTCTTTATTCACAGATGACATGGTCCTATACATAGAAAATTCCAAAGACTCCACAAGAAAGTTACTAGAATAGAGGGATTCAGCAAAGTGGCAGGGTATGAGATCAACACACAAAAATCATTTGGGCTCCTCTACACTAACAAAGAGGGATCTGAAAAGGAAATCAGTAAAACAATACCATTTACAATAGCCCCCAAAAGGATAAAATACCTAGAAATAAACCTAACCAAGACATAAAAGACTTATACAAGGAAAACTATAAAACACTACTGCAAGAAACTAAATCTACATATACGGAAAAACATTCCATGCTCATGGATTGGAAGACTTAACATCGGGAAAATGTCAATACTACCAAAACAGATCTGTAAATACAGTGCAATCCTGATCTAAGTCCCAACAATATTCTTTAATGAAATGAAAAAAACTAATTTCCAACTTTATATGAATGGAAGGAAGCCCCGAATAGCTAAAGCAATACTGAAGAAGAACAAAATAGGAGGCCTCACATTTCCAAGTCTCAAAACTTATCAGACAGTCACAATAATCAAAACAACCTGGTACTAGTTCAATGACAGACACACACACCAATGGAATAGAATTGAGAACTCAGAGGTAAATCCATTCATCTATGGGCAGCTGATTTTCAACAAATGGTCAAAGTGCATTCAGTGGGGAAGAAACAAACTAACAAATTGTGCTGGCAAAACTGGATATCCATATATAGAAAAATGAATCAGGATCCATACCACACACCATGCACAAAAACCAATCAAAGTGGATCAAAGACCTAACTGTTAAAACTAAAACTATAAAGTTCCTGGAAGATAACATAGGCTCAAAACTAGTGGACCTAATTTTCGGCATAAACAGCCTATCAAACAAAACTAAAAATGCATGAATGACAGAAGATAAATTAGATAACTGGGACTCCTAAAAAGTAAATACTTATGCTCATCAAGTGACTTCACCAGGGGAGTAAAAAGAAAGCCTAGGGACTGGGAAAATCTTTGGCAAAGACATATCTAATAATGGTCTAATCTCTAAAATATATAGACAACTTCAACAACTCGGAAATAAAAAAGACAAACAATCCAGTCAAAAATGGGCAAAGAACATGAACAGACACTTCACCAAAGACGACATTCAGGCAGCTAACAAACACATGAAGAGATGCTCGCAATCACTAACCATTAAAAAAAAAAAAAAAAAACCATTAGGGAGATGCAAATCAAAACTACCAGATACCATCTCGCCCCTGCAAAAATGGCAAAGATCAAAAAAACAGGCAGCAACAAATGCTAGCAAGATTGTGGAGGGATTGCTGCTCTTATACATTGCTGGTATAACCACTATGGAAAACTGTATGGCACTTCCTCAAAAAGCCAGAAATACAAATACCTTGTGATCCAGCAATCCCACTCCTAGGTATATATATCATAGAGAAATAAGAGCAGTGACACACCTATGTTCATTGCAGCATTAGTCACAACAGCAAAAAGATGAAACAACCTAAGTGCCCATCAGTGGATGAATGGATAAACAAATTGTGGTATATACATACAAGGGAATTCTATGCAACTACAAAGAATAATGAGGAGTCCACAAAACATTTTATAACGTGGATGAATCTGGAGGACATTATGCTAAGTGAAATAAGTCAGTCACAAAAAGACAAATACTGTATGGTTCCACTATTGTAAAAAGTCAGGAACAGACATACACAGATAAAGCAAAGTTCTTTGACGGTTATCAGGGTTGGGAAGGAGGAGGGGGAATGACTTTCTAGATAGCAGATACTTGTTACTTTTGGTGATGAGAGATGCAATCTCAAATATGGGTGAAGTCACCAAAACCTGACCCAGGTAAATAACGACACTAAGAAGTATGTGAGAAAAAGGGACAATTTTGGTAAATGCTATAACATATACAATTTTGCCAAAACAGTATAAACAACCAAAAAAATGTATGTGTGGTTATGTAGGTGGTTGCAGCTGCATATATGTGTATAGGAAAGCTTATGGGAATAAATGCATGTGCGTGTATAGGTGTATCTGTAGGCATACGTATATACATGTTGGTGTGTGCTGCCCGTATATTCACATACATAAAAAACCACATGGGTTCACAGTTATGGACCCTTCATAGACATATCCAAACAACCCACAGTGTTGGTTTTCTGGGTTAGAAGCCTTGGGACCATAGTATCAAGGGACAACTTGGTCAATTGGCACAACACAGTTCACAAAGATAATGCTCTACATTCTAATTTGGTAAGTAGCGTCTGGGTCTTAAAAGCTTTCCAGTGGCTGTCTAAGATACAACTATTTGTTCTACTCGTATGGAGTAAAAGAGAATGAAGGAAATCAAAGGCTCAAAGAAGAAAGTTGTCAACGAGACTAGTAGTCCACAGGAACCACAGCCCCTTATCACCTGAGACCAGAAGAATTAGATGGTGCCTGGCTACTACTACTTATCATTCTGACCAGGGAAACAATAGAAGGTCCTGGATAGAACAGGAGAAAAAATGTAAAACAAAACTCAAATTCCTAAAAGAGGCCAGACCTACTGGACTGATAGAGACTAGAGGAATCCCCCTGAGACTATTGCCCTAAGATACCCTTTGAACTTGGAGCTACTTCTGCAGGTCATTGTTCTGCCAAATGATAGATTGGCTTATAAAATAAACAATTTCACCCATGAGTAATATGCTCCCTTAAACTATTAACTATATGAAACCAAAGAGTCAACATTTACCCAAAAGCAAATGTGAGAAGGAGAAAAGGGGAAGGGAAGCTACATCAATGGAAACAGAACAAACAGAAATGGAAATAATGAGAATGCTGACACATTGTAAAAATTGTAACCAACAGCATAGAACAATTTGTATAAAAATTGTTAAAGGGGAACCTAATTTGCTATGTAAACTTTCACCTAAAACATGATAAAATATTATTAAAAAAAATTAAACTGTTAATACAAAAAGAACAACCCTACAATTTCAGGTGCAGTGGTTAAGACTTTGGCTGCTAACCAAAAGGTTAACAGTTTGAGTCCACCAGCCACTTCTTAGAAACCATATGGAGCAGTTCTACTCTGCCCTACAGAGTTGCTCGGAGTCAGAATTTACTCCAACAGCAACGGGTTATTGTTTGTTTGTTTACACAATAAAGGTGTATTGCTTCCTTCCATCACAATGTTAATGATTTCGGGGATAGTGAGAGACTCTGCTCCATGAAGTCATTCAGGGATCCAGGCTTCTTCTGTCTTTTGCCACCACCATCTTCACCGTGTGGTCTCCAAGGTAACCACAGGAAACAGAGAGAAAGGGGGTGTAGAGCATATTAACCAAGTCTCTCTGCCTTGGTCTCAAAGCCCCAGTTTGACACAAGAGGGCCAGGAGATATAATCTCTCTGATGTCCAGAGCAAGGGGCCAGTCTCTGCCATTGATACTGTTGCCTCTATTATCTGAATATTTCATGTAAAAATATTCAAGCCCAACCACAGGTAATCGTTCCAGTTCTCCTTCTCTTCATGTCTTGGTGCTGGTGGACTGAACATTTGGGGAAGACTCACCTTCCTGAAGTTTTTCTTCATGAGTACTACCAATGCCTTACACAGGAGCAATGGGCTCCCATGAGCTGCTATGAACAGAGGTGACCACAATTACATCATGAGCACACATCTGCCTGTTGTATTTTTCAATCAGCTTCAACCACTTTAGTCTAATTTAGTTATTCTTTACATATAGTAGCAAAATTTCTTTTCATTTGCCATCTGAAAAGAGGTAATATCAAACACTAGATTATAAACATTTTATCGTAGTTTTAAGGTGTTATTTTCTGCAGTATTATATTAGCATGCAATACCCAAATCTTTATCACTGCCTATCGTAAAAGTTCTTAAACTTGCTTTTGACATACCTGCTCCTAACTCAAGGCTTCTGACATATTGGGCTGACATTACCAAAAACGTTAACAATACTTTTTCATTCATTCTAAAATATTTCTTATACTTGTGACTTGTCCTATTTTTGGAGCTGTGATTGAAGACAAAAGAACAACAAAATTACCTTAAGAATTCTGTTACATGGGATTTGGACCACTTGGAAGAGAAGCCACACTGCTTACGGCTGCAGGTTCATACGTTTTTATGCATCTGTTCTCTTGGGTCTTAAATAAATTTGTTGCAGTCTTTGTCTCTACTCTATTATAAACACACTGTACAAACAAGGGGCCTCTTTCTCAGGAGAATAACCAAGCCCAGGATGTCATGTTCCATCTTTATGATGAAATGCAGATTTGTCATGAAAAGGCAAACTCTTCGTTTCTAAAAGCTGAATAGAAATGATGCCTTAAAAGATTGTAGTGATGAAATGTAGGCCCTCCTCTCCCCTCCAAAAAAGAAGAATTTAAGAATATGATCTGGACCTTAGCCCAGAGTATTTCATTGGGTTTCAAAATGTGTGCACTTTCTTTTACTTCATGGTCTTGCCTTACACCATTTTGTTGTCTGGAGCCTAGCAAACAAGTGCTGATAGCCTGTTGCACTCAGCGCTGCTGCTGGCTCTATTCACCTGATTTATTCCCGTGCCCAGTGGCTAGTTCTGCATGACCTGTGTGATTTCCAGATGCTCTGATAGAGGAAGAGTGTTCCAGAAATAATGCGTGACTTTACACCCTCAGGTCACTTTAGTCACCAGTCTGGCCAGGATCCCCCTCCACTTTCCAACCCTTTTCTTTATCTTTGAAACACTGTGTGTAAGAAGGGGGGACAGAGGTGCCCTCTTCCTCTTCTGTGTCTCTCTCAGGCTGATTTTCAGTCTCGGCTCTGCTTAGGAGTCTTCTGGGTCTGGAGGGGTTTTCAGGCTCTCGCTACCCCACCAGCTAGTCCTTGTAGACTTCAGTTTCTGGAAGCCTCCTTCATCAGATTAAACAAACCAGTTGCCATTGAGTCAATTCTGACTCCTGGTGGCCCCATGTGTAATTAGAGAAGAACTGTGCTCTGTAGGGTTTTCAAGGCTTTGACCTTTTGGAAGCAGGCTTGCTAGACCTTTCTTTTGAGGCACCTCTGGGTAGTTTTCAACTGTGAAACTTTTGCGTTAGTAGTTGAGCACTTAATTGTTTGTGCCACCCGGAGGGGCTTACATTCAATATAACCCAATGCCATCGAGTCGATTCTGACTCATAGTGACACTATAGGACAGAGCAGAACTGCCCAACATGGCTTCCAAGGCTGTAGTCTTTCCTGAAGCTGACTGCCGCGTCTTTCTCCCTTGGATCGGCTGATGGGTTTAAACTGCCAACCTTTCAGTTAGCAGCCAAGCTCTTAACCATTGTGCCACCAGGGCTCCTTCCATTCAATATAAAAAAATTTGTTACAATTGAGTTGATTCCTTCTCATAGCAACCTTTTAGGACATAGTAGAACTGCCCCCTCAGGTGCCAAAGCTGTAAATCTTTATGGAAGCAGACTGCCTCATTTTTCTCCTGCAAAGTGGCTGGTGGGTTTGAACCACCAACCTTTTGCTACCATCTGAGTGCTTAACCACTGAACCACCAGGGCTCCTTCCAGGGGCATAGTGAGGGTAATGAGCACCCAGGAGCAATCCCTACATTGTGTCCTACCCCCCAATTTCAAGATGAATAGACGTTGATGATGGCATGTCAGCAGAAACACCTTCACCCCTCTTGTCCAAATGCCTCAGTCAAGTGCCTTTCATAATTGTGGCACCCTGGAATGTCATTCTGCACTTTGTCTGTCACCTTCTTGGACATGTGCCTGAGGGCAAATGTCCCTCTATGCCCCCCATGCCCCTGGCTTCTTCCATTCAGTATAAACCAAACCAAACCCATTGCCATTGAGTCTATTCCGACTCAGAGAGGCCTTGTAGGACAGAGAAGAACTGCCCCATAGGTTTCCAAGGAGCAGCTGGTGGATTCAAACTGTCAACCTTTTGGTTAGCAGCTAAGCTCTTAACCACCTCGCCACCAGGGCTCCACATTCATATAAGCCAAAACTTACTGCCGTCGAGTCGATTCTGACTCATAGCAACCCTATTGGACAGGGTAGAACTGCCCCATAGGGTTTCCAAGCAGCAGCTGGTGGATTTGAACTGCTGACCTCTTGGTTAGCAGTCAAGCTCTTAACCACTAGGCCACCAGGGCTCCAAACATTCGATATAACCAAAAAACCAAACCCACTGCCGTCGAGTCGACACTATAGGACAGAGTAAATTTGTCCCATAGAGTTTCCAAGCAGTGCCTGGCAGATTTGAACTGCCGACCTTTTGGTTAGCAGCTGTAGCACTTAACCACTATGCCACCAGGGTTTCCACATTCAATGTAGCTGCCTTCAAGTAACCAAAAGCTCTTACGGGGCGGTAGCCTTGTGGGAAAGGGGGAATCCACAGGGTAAACTGCCAGACCTTCAGGAGAATGCAGTCAAGGCAGTGATCTGGGAGAGGCATCCACTTTCCTTCCTAGGGGTCCTGGGGAGCCAGGCAGCATACCTAACCCATCTGAGTTTCACCTTTTTGTGTTGTTGGGTTTTTGCTTTCGTTTTTCCCCCTTTCTTTTTTCTTTGCTACAAAGCCCAGTGTGACTTTGCAAAACTCCATTTCAAACTGTCCCACACATTCCTCACGCACAAGACTGAGGAGTATGGAAATCAGACCTGTGGTTTCATGCAGATAATGGAATGGGCTAGCAAAAATGGTTTCTACATGTTCACAGATCCTCGAGGCCAAGGAAGAAGAATGCAGACAGCCATCTGTTAGACCAACATGGTGGCCTCCAGGGTGCCCGGTGGTCCATACCAGGGCTCTGACAGAAAGCTCATGGGAGAAGGAGGCAGGGAACTTGCTCTCTGGTGAGCCAGAGCACTCACCCTCACTGTGGACTAGGATAAGGAAGGAACTGAATGACATTCATAACCCGAAGTGATTCCATTTCATCATTTTGTACACTTACATTCACAACGTGCTATAAGTTATATATAATTTACTAAAGCCTGCTTTTAAAAATAGATTTGAGGAGATTGGAGACCCCAGAAGCGTATGTTATTGTACTGGGCTTGAGTTTCTCTTTCCCTCCCACAGGGGACCTCTGAGGGTCTATTTGAGGGCATGAATATGGAAAATCCAGCTCCATCTCCCCCACCCCACTCCCTGAACAGCTCTGCAGTACTGGGCAAAGCTCTTGTGGTTTTGAAAGAACAGATGTAAGAGACAGAATAAGTAGAAAAGGAATTTGGGGAATGGGTCCTAGAATCATCACGTTTCCTATCACTCTCAGAAAAGACATCTCTTTTCCTGGGTACAGTACATCTGTGTGGCTCCAAACCACCAATTATTTTTCTAAGCAACATAATTATAGCCTTCTCCTGAAAAAGCCAAACACTCAAATGAAATACAGCTTCAGAATTTTTCACTTAATTGGTTCCACTGACTCAGACCTGCTTTGGCCCCCCAAAAACACATGAAATCCAAATTATTTTGTCTTATCTTGTTCACTTTTTCCAGAGGAAGAAAAAAAGAAAAGAAGGAAGGGGTCTACACATGAATTCTACATATTTTATTAGAACACGACCTAACCAGGAAAGGACATCTAGTTGAAGGAGGCAAGGAGAATACACTCCCAGCTTACATCTGTACTCTTTTGTCTGTCTGGGAATTGGAAGGCCACACATGTCACCGACTTTCCTCTTGAACCTTTCTGAACTTAATCTGTTAGGTTTGGTGTTGCTGAATGTATATGCATGTCAAAGACTGTGGGCATGGATTATTTACAAGATGTTCACTTCCATTTAGCACTGCTTAAAATGTGAACTTAAGACTTGGTACACACACAGCTGCAGTCTGTTCTGAGAAAGTTGGGAAGGTTTAGGGGAGTAAGCAAGTATCTTGCTGAGCAACAGTGGGTGAAACATTAGCTAAGGTAATGTGTAGAAGCAGTCCTAATTCTAGACAGATTTTTATTCCAGGTAAACAACACTGTCAATGAGATGACATAAGACACAGAAGGGCATGTTTTCCAAGGGCAGCCCTGGAAGCAAAGCAGACAGGCCCACAGATGTGAGGTCATTGCAGCCCACTGCTCCTCAAGTGCCCCCTTGGAAAATAGACCATGTCTCATTAAGACTTGCATCTGCCTCAGTGGAAACCCGTTTGAACTTGATGGAGACTCACAGACATAAGCTTCTCACTCCAAGCTCAGATATGGTAGCAAGAGCTACTGGGAAAATCCATTTAATTAACCCATTTGCTGAGGCTGATGAGGCCTTCCTTAACTTTAGTCAAAAAGATGAAAAGGAGGGACATTTAAACCCAGATTCCTAATCAGCTCCATGCCTCCCGGGAGCTGTGGACCTGGCAAAGAGAGGGCATTAGGCGGATGCTTTGAACCTGCTGACTTTTGCCTATAAGGCATTCCGATCAGATAGACGGGATAGAAACTTTAGCCAATGTTTCTATCTCTCCTAAAGTTATGCAAAGCCCAACTTTGTTGTTTAGTCTAAAAAAAGCAAGTGTCCACAATCATGGGTATCCTCACTGAAACGGCAGCAGGACATGCCAGTGCCAAAGAGAAGTGACTGAGGATGGTCTACACTGCCCATTACATGGCTGGCTGCTGCACGTTATCAGAGGGCCTCCTTTGCAGTCCACAGCATTTGCCAGGCACCTATAAAGACCCAAAGCTATGATTCTCTTGCCCAAAGTTTAGCATCCATGCAATGAACAGACAAGCTCAGTTTGTTTTAGAGTTACCAGGTGTCTCAGTCATAAAACTCCCCTTCATCTGGCATTGGCTGAGAGCCTCATCAGCTGACTCACCCGAGAAGATGAAGATTTGATGCCACAAAGGCCAGTGTCCTCCTCCTTTGCAATGGTGTCGTCTCCTTTGCAGTTCCTTAGCCTGGGTGTTTTCTGACCCTTGAGGGCGGGGGGCAGTTAGCTTCCTAAGCCTATGCTCATCAAGAGGGTGGTTCACTCTTCTCTGAATTACCTCTCAGGAGGTAACGAAGCAGAGAGATCTTTGCAGATATGCAGAAGAAAGACAGAAGAGGAGCAAGAGAAAACTTCCTCACTCAGAGAACAGTCTGCCAGGATAAGGAGGAGCTCCAGAGCTCCAGAGGATGTAATATCAGAAAACTACGGGGTCTCTTCTCCACACAGAAGGTGGTTGATCAACTCAGGACAGGCCTGGCCAAGAGAAGGAATTTGGGGCCATCGCATATCACAGATTACAATAGGCTCAAAGTGTAAGGCTGAGAGAAAAGGGACCCAAAGCAGCAGGAGATACCTTTTTCCCACACTTAGTGCTGTTGTTCCCATACCTACACAAGTTGACACATATTTTGGGGGGACAAAATTCAACTCATGACAGGGAGTGTTTTCCTAAGAAACTAGCCGTTCAGAGAGAAATTACTCTTTTCCTAAAATGTCACAGGTTTTCACCATTTCCTTCACCTTTTATCTAGATAAATGCCTCCAGATAACTTCCAGCATCAGTGACTGTTATGGGCTTAATTGTGTCCCACAACAATATGTATTGAAGTTCTAACCCTTGGACCTGTAAATATGACCCTGTTTGGGAATAGGGAAGATGTTCTTTTGTTATGTTAATATGGCCATACCAGTATAGGTAGATCCTAAACCTAATCACTTCTGAGGTATAAAAAGACCAGAATAGACACAGAGACACATACATGGGGAAGACAGATGCTAAATGCGAGTCATCTACAAGCTAAGGAGCACCCAAGGCTACTGATAAGGAAAGAATTGACGCAGCTGATTTGGACTTCTAGTTTCCAGGACTGTGAGAAAATAAATTTCTGTTCTTTAAATCTACCCACTTGTGGGACTTGTGTCACATCAGCACTGGGTAACTAAGGCAGTGACCTTGAGGTAAAAGAGCAGAAATGCAAAGTGGAGTGGTGCTAGTACTTTAAAGGAATACATTTGGCAAAGACCCCATCTCACCTTCAAGCTTTCGTGAGAAGAATGTGCCAAATACTAAATGAACGATTTTATTCCTGATCCATCAAATAAGGAAGGGAAAATAGCAGTTGAGAGCTGTAGGAAGGATTTCCTTAGGATAGAACAACGTCGGTGGGAAAACATAGCAACAAGACTTGGATCAGATTTACAACAGGAACAAAGCTCTTTCTTTATTGATTATTTTGAGTCTTTTTCAAAACAGTTTTCCTGGGACTTTAGAAAAACTCAATGAAAAGATATTAATTATTCATTTATGGGTGGAGATAGGACTTTCTTTTCTTGTTTAAAAAAATGTATAATCTGGTATATTATTTAGCATGTTTTTGTAAAATGTTTGGGGGGTGTCTTAGTTATCTAGTGCTGCTATAACAGAAATACCACAAGTGGATAGCTTTAACAAAGAAATTTATCCTCTCACAGTCTAGAAGGCTAGAAGTCTAAATTTAGGGTACTAGCTCCAGGGGAAGGCTTTCTCTCTCTGTTGGCTCTAGGGAAATGTCCTTGTCATCAATCTTCCTCAATTGAGGAGCTTCTCAGCACAGGGACCCCAGGTCCAAAGAACGTATTATTCTCTGCCTCTTGTTTCTTGGTGATAGGAGGTCCCCATGTCTCTTTGCTTCCTTCTCTCTTTTATATCTCAAAAGAGATTGGCTTAAGACAAGACCTAATCCTGTAGAATGAGTTCTACCTCATTAACGTAACTGCCTCTAACCCTGCCTCATTAACATCATAGAGATAAGATTTACAACACATAGGAAAGTCATACCAGATGACAAAATGGTGGGCAATCACACAATACTGGGAATCATGGCCTAGCCAAATTGACACGTATTTTGGGGGGACACAATTCAATCCATGACAGGGAGTGTTTTCCGAAAAAATAGCCTTTCAGAGAGAAATTACTCTTTTCCTAAAATGTCACAGGTTTTCACCATTTCCTAAATATTGCAAAATAACTTTCAGCCATCAAAGTGAAGCAAAAGTGGTTAAAGTGCACCAAAATGAAAATCATTCTATGTTCCTGACTGAATGGATAAAGTGGTGCTTGTTGTGGGGTCCCTCCCTCTTTGTACTGTTGCTTGAGGATCAAGAAACCTAAGAAAGTCATTCATGAAACAAGTACTCATTACTACTTTTGGGCATAAAAAGAGTAAAAGCTATGGATCTTGCTCTCAGAAAGTGCTTAGCTCAGTTAATTAAAAAAATCTAACATACACAAAAAGATATTAGAATTTCCCACACTTGGCAATGATAGGCAAGTCAATTAACTACTGAGTTAGTTATTCAAATTAGCACTGACTGACCACTATTGGAAGGCTGATATCATGGTGGGAAATCAAATACAAAAAAGTGCCGGCACCAAAAAGACAATTCTGGAAGAAGCCAGAGAGGTCATTTGCTTCCTTACCTAATGGGGCCAGTCCCAGGACTGAGGCTGGGGAGAATGACTGATTCAATACCTCAGAGCGTCCAGGTAAAAGAGCTGGGCTTAAATGCATACATTTCCTGATTCCAAGTCCAGATTTCTTGTTCAAATTCATAGTTAACAGTATTTTCCCTCTTCTTGGCCCAGCTTTTTCACTAAGTCAAAGGATTTCTCTAGACTTCAGATTCCTCATCTGTAAAATGAGGTAAACTTTGCCAGTATTCTCCACATTTCTCCACTAAAGTACCTCTCAGAGCAGAGTGGAGTGTATGGTTACCTTGGGGTAGGGGTGTGGAGGTGTGGTAAAGGGACCCCCTGCAGGTGAGAAATGCGTTTTAAGTATTTCTTAGTCATGTAGTGCTGGTCCTTACCTAGTAGTGCTGGTCCTTACCTAGTAGTGCTGGTCCCAGAACTGAGGAATTCGTCTCAGTATTGGAATTCATCTTTCTAAATAATTTGTGTGATGTCTGTATTTTACACAATACTGTATCTGTGTTCATTTTAATGTGAAAATAATATTTGAAATGTCTTACCATCAATTAAAGTTGATTTGTCAAGGTGTGTTCATCCTGGGGTACGAGGACTTGATGGTTTTCTGAGGCCACTTCCTCCCCACCGAGCCATGATCTCTGCCTGTGAGGATACAAACAGCTCTCATGATAATGTAAATAGCCCTCAAGAATGTCTAGTTGTTTGAATTTGGAAGGAGGTGATAGAAAGGGTGAGAGAAACCCTAAGGGAAAATTATCACCATAAGCAGAGTCCAGAAAGGACCAGGAGATTTAAAAGATTGAAACAGGAAGGCTGCTCTTCTGCAATAGCTACGAAGAATGTCTTGTCAATCTTACCTCTGTCTGAAGAAGACCTGATCTGTTGTCTAGCCAAATGTTTGATCCTTTGCCTCAAATCTTTTCCAAAAAGAGGTAGACTGTGGTTAAATACCTGGATTTAGGAGCAACTGGTTTAAATGTCTTTGGAACATGCAACATTAACCCTTATTCAGATGCAAATCAGTTGAGTACCTCAGAGTGTTTCTCTTCTCTGTGGGGTCATCACCAAACTGAAGGACCATTTTCTAGCTTTGTTTCACCCTGTCTGGTTTTCTGATTATGTCTCCCATCACCTTCTGGAAATGTGGGGTGACTTGGAGTAGAAAGGATACAGCTGGAGGTGCAAAGGGGGGCATTTCTCACCCAGCCCCTGGGCAGTTATCAGCATGGAGAAGGAGGTCAGCCAAATTCCTCGTCTGCTACAGCAGCAACAGTGTTCTCCCCAGTGGCTTTTCCAGATGGAAAAGCACTCTAAGCTTTGACCATTTCCCAGAGGATGGAGTGAATTTGATGAGGAAGGACTTTTGCTTTTCTAAGCTATTGAGCGACGTGAATCAAGCTGCTGGTGGCATCTACAAGAACCCTGTACAGTAGGTACATGATAACAATTTGTCAGATCCATGAGTCAATACTAAATCTCCACTAAGAAGAGAAGTTGGCAAGTGGCTGATGAAAAATAATACTACATTACAACCCCATACCTTAGCTCAGGTTTAGTTTTCAGTTCCATAGATATTAAGAGAATAACAAATTTAGATAAATCTACATAGCTATGAAATTATAGTCTAACAAATGTTTTCAACTGTGGCTGCATATTAGAATCACCTGGAAATTTTTTTTTAAAAATACCGATGCCTGGGCAACATTCTAGAGTAATTGAATCAGAAACTCTAGTGAAGGGTTCAGGCACTGGGTATTATTTTTAAACTCCCCAGGTGATTCTGATGTGCAATGAGCTTGTGAAAGACTCAGCTAACCAGGTAGGTGATGTCATTTTCCCAGGCTCCCGCCAGGCCTGTGGCAGGCCTGAGATGAGAATCCAGGTCTCCCCCTCAAATCTTGTGCTCTTTCCCACACACTACATCCATTCTCCTTTAGCCCTGTGGCTCGTGGGATAACTTGCACTTTTCCACTGGGAAAAGGGAGCAGAAGTTGACCCACTCACCCGCTGGAAATGAGTGCTCCAGCACCATGGGAATTTTCCTGGTCCTATTTGTGGAAATGGTCCAACCTTGGATGTTTTTCCAGGAAAGTACACTATGAGCAGGGTCCCTTTGGTTACTGCCTATAAGCATTATTTGTGAGGCCTGGGAAGATTCTAGCCCCAAAATATCCCCTCTGCCTTCAGTTGCTTATGCTGAAAGTCATCTCTTAGGAATATTGAGAGGGAGGGGTGTTAAGAGGTATTCTTTATTAGAATACATATGAAGCTGTGAGTGACCTCTCATCTACCTGCTGGTCTAAATGAACATTTGAAGGTTTTAAGTACCTCACAAAGTGCTTAGCCTTAATAGTTTCACAATACTTGTATGGTAACCTTTATTGTTAGCTGTCAACAAGCCAGCCCCAGACTCATGGTAACCCCACGCACAATGGAATCAGACCATTGTGATCTGTAGTGTTTTCACTGACTGATTTTTGAAAGCAGTTCACCAGGTCTTTCTTCCTAGTCTTAGTCTAGAAGCTCTGCTGAAGGCTCTTTAGCATCATCCCAAAAAAACCAAACCCTCTGCCGTCAAGTTGATTCTGACTCATAGCAACCCTATAGGACAGAGTATAACTGCCCCATAGAGTTTCCAAGGCTGTAATTTTTACACAGGTAGACTGCCATATCTTTCTCCTGCAGAGCAGCTGGTGAGTTCAAACCACCGGCCTCTCTGTTAGCAGTGAAGAGCTTTACTACTGTGCCACCAGGGGCCCTCTTTAGCATCACTGCAACATACAAGCCTCACTGACAGATGAATGGTGAGTGTGCTTGAGATACAGTGACTGGGAATCAAACCCAGGCCTCCCGCATGGATTCTACCACTGAGCTCCTACTGGCCTCTCATATGGTAACTAACTCTTATTATATTGTTACTATGTGTGAGAAAACCATAACGGTCCTTAAGTACATTCTGATTTAATTATCATCCCAAGCTTAGGAGGTAGCTATTATTATCCTTGTTTTGAAAATGAAGAAACCGAGGCTTACTTTCTAATTTTGATACCTGGAAGATCTCATGAGCTTAGACTAACCCCTCCATTTTACATATGAGAGAGATGAGCCCTAGAGAAGTGGTATGGCTTTTCCCAGGAAGGTATAGCGTATTCAATTACTTATCAATGATTCATGCCTTATAATAAATTAGTTCATCAGTTTCTTTCAAATTTGGAAAAGGAAAGGCCTTTGAGTCTCTCAGTGTGGTGTTCAAATCTTGGTTTGACTCTTTTCTGGCTGTGGAAAAGTTATTTGACCTGTGAGAGGCCTATTTGCAGAAAGAAAGGGGAAGGAAGAAGGAAAGGAAGGAAGATAGGTAGTGAAAGGGAGAGGAGGGAGGAATGTGGGGAAGAAGGAGAATAACGAACAAGAAAAAAAAAAAAAGGAAGGAATGAGAAACAAAGAAAGAGACATTCACAACACAGTGGAGAGACAGAGGAGATGAGGACAAAACGGCCTCCCTGGACCAAGTTGCTGAAGACTGCGTAGGTCTTCTTGGAGTTGCTTTTGTAAAGGGCGTTTTCTCTAGCCCAAGTTTCCAGCCAGAAGTCAAGGGCCTGCTACAAAAAGAATGAGAAGGCTTGAAATGGAGAAAACAGGAAGGAGGAAGGGAATAAGGGAGCATATCTACAGAAACAGGGCAGAGGACGGGATGAATTTGTTCCAGAGCAATTCAGTGACAAGAAAGAAAAGTGCCATGTTGGGTCAATGAAGATGCCAAAGCGTTTCCCTGTAGGACTGAGTTAAAGCACGCTGTAGGAGTCAAAGAGATGAAACAGAGCATTTTTTCACCAGAAGAATGGGCATCTTTGAAGTTTCCCTCCAAAAAAGATGTGTCATGGACTGTGGCTTTTGAGGAAAGGAGAAAGAAGAAAGCTGGTTGAAGTGAATCAAAGGAAGTGATAAATCTGTCTGTGACCCAATCCTGAAACAAAACACACAGAGATTAATTAATGCATTTAGCTACCTGACCAGAAGATCCTCATAGTCAAGCCCACCTTAGGGGCCCCTCTAACTTCAGGAGTTCTTTGAAGATGAAAAGCACCTTTAAGTGCTATCTCTGAGGATGACCATGAATACCATTAACTCCATGGGGCGTGAAATAAAAACACATACTAAATGTGTGATAATACTTATGAGAACTTCTGTGAAGGCAGTGTCACCTAAACATTTCTGCCCATTGCCATCGAGTTGACTGAGACTCATAGCAACTCGATAGGACAGGGTAGAACTGCCCCCACAGAGTTCCCAGAGCTGTAAATCTTTACAGAAGCAGACTGCCACATCTTTCTCCTTTGGAGCAGCTGGTGGGTTCGAACCACTGACCTTTCGGTTAGTAACCAAGTGCTTTATCCACTGCACTACTAGGGCTCCTAAACATTGACAGAAATAAAGAAAAACAAGAAAAGGATAAACAAAAGATGGAGTCTCTGGCTGGTTCAAATGATTACCATGCTCTGTTGCTGATCAAAAAGTCGGTAGTTGAAGTCCACCCAGAGGCAACTCAGAAGACAGGCCTGGTGTTCTACGTCTGGAAAAATAAGCCACTGAAAACCCCACGGAGTATAGTTCTACTCTGACACGCATGAGTCAGCCCTGCCTTGATGACAACTGTTGTTTTGGTTTTTAAGAAGAGCAGGAAGGGAGGTGGGGAGGCACAGTCAGGGCCAACAGTATTGTTATTTAATGCCAAACTCTGGACGGAGATGGGAACGGAAAGACTTTAGCCAGGAGAAGGTGGGAGAGAGAATGCTTGAGGCATTAGGCTATGAGAGAAGAAAACTAAAACCACTTTGAGGCTGAGGCCACGTGAGTGGGAAGGAATTGACAAGCTGAAGTAGAGTCATTGCCTTCTAAAGAAGGGATACTACGCACTTTTAAAGGCATCCAGTGCCAAGTTTTTACTCCTGGCCTGGGAAAACAATGATGCAAAACCCCAAACCCATTGCCATCAAGTCAATTCTGACTCATAGCGACCCTATAGGACAGAGTAGAACTGCTCCATAGCATTTCCAAGGAGCGCCTTTTGGTTACCAGCCATAGCTCTTAACCACTACGCCACCAGGGTTTCCAGAAAACAATGAAGCAGGATGCAAATGAGCAATTCTGAAAAAGTGGAAGGTTACTCCTGGTTTGGCATTCTCTCTGTGCCTTTCTCTCTTCTATCTCTGTGTTTCTGCTCCTGTCTGGGTTTGTCTCTCTGATTCTTATCAAAGTTAGGTGAAATGGCAATAGGCGGTACTCAAAACCAAAAAGAACAAAAGTAAAAAATAGCCTCACGAAAATGAACAAAGTCGAAATTTGTTCATGTGGAGCCATGCGTATTTTTCCCTTTTTCATTGAGGGTGATTTCTAAGGACTGTTCAAATACTTAGGAAATGATGGCCAAATAGGTGAATAAATGGCAGGAGTAGTGATTCTTGCATTGAAGTGAAATTCTGAATTTTTTTCTTTTCATTATTTGATTTAAGAACATCAGAGCATTCCTGAGGTGTACTCATAAATTTGGGGGAACTTTAAAGCCATCGACTCACCCTGCAGAGGAGGGTAAGAAGAGGGCATGTGGTATGGCTGAAATAACACACAAGTGGGGGTCCAAAGCTCCCACTTTTTCCCTTTGCTCTTTCTAGGATATTCAGCACTGGGCTGCCACCAGACTCTGGCTTTCAATTTCCCCCATTTATGGCAAGACTGCTGTTGTTGTTGTGTCTTTGAGCCCATTCCAAAATAAAATTAGTGACCCTATAAGACCGAGTAGAACTGCTCCATAGGGTTTTCTAGGCTGTAATCTTTTCAGGAGCAGAGCACCTGGTCCTTTCTCCTAGGGAGCTGCTGGTGAGTTAGAACTGCCAACCTTTCAGTTAGCAGTCAAGTACTTAACCATTGTGTCACCAGGGCTCCTTTCAAAGATGTGACTCTAAAAACGTATTTTTCTAAATTATCCCATCATATAGGCCTTGCTAACAAAACGGAGGTCAGGCATTTTAAATGTCACCTGATATCTGTTTCAAAAAATTGCTTTGCATTTCTTGGCTTATGAATCCAGTAGAAACAGAATTGGCTGAATTTAAGCCTTTTTTGTTGTGGTGGTGGCAGTAAAAATATATGTAACAATTTGCCAATTCAACAGTTTTTACATGCACAGTTCAGTGACATTGTTTATTTCATCATGTTGTACAACCATCGCCACTATCCTTTTCGAAATTGTTCCACCACCATTAACAGAAACTCAGTGTCCCCTAAGCAGTGACACCCTCTTTCCCCTCTCTTCTGCTCTTGTAACCACTAATAAGCTTTGGTCTTTATACGCTTGTCCGTTTTAGATATTTCATATAAGTGGGATCATACAATATTTGTCCTTTTGTGACTCACTTATTTTGCTTAGCATAATGTTTTCATTGTTGTAGCATGTATCAGGACTTAATTTCTCTTTACGGCTGTGCAATATTCCATTAGACTTATGTACCACATTTTGTTTATCCATTCATCTATTGATGGACATTTAGATTGTTTTCACCTTTTGACTATTGTGAATAATGCTGCAATTAACATTGGCATACAAGTATCTATCTGAGATCCTGCTTTTAAGTCTTTTGGATATATACCTAGGATTGGAATTGCTGGGTAATATGGTAGTTCTGGAAACCCTGGTGGCTTAGTGGTTAAGTGCTACGGCTGCTAACCAAAGTGTCAACAATTTGAGTCTGCCAGGTGCTCCTTGGAAACTCTATGCGGCAGTTCTACTCTGTCCTATAGGGTCCCTGTGATTTGGAATCGACTCCACGGCACTGGGTGGGCTTATGGTAGTTCTATCTGGGGCCTGGTGGTGCAGTGGTTAAGAGCTCAGCTGCTTACCAAAAGGTTGGCAGTTCAAATCCACCTGCTGCTCCTTGGAAACTCCATAGGGCAGCTCTACTCTGTCCTATAGGGTCATTCTACTGTGTCCTTTGGAGTCACTGTGAATTGGAATCGACTTGACAGCAATGGTTTTTTTTTTTTTTTTAATGATAGTTCTATGTTCAACTTTTTGAGAAACTGCCAAACTGTTTTCCACAGTACCAAGCCTTACTTTTGCTAAGTTCCTGTTCAAGCCATGGCTGAGATTTATTCTTCATTCTAGGAAGCTCTAATACAGCCTTTTTGAAGGGAAGCATGTTTCAATGACCCCTCCCCTTCCTGCCTTAGTGAAGCAAGAGGCCCTACCTCTTCCAGGGAAGGTGGCAGAGCCTGGTGGGGCTGCAACCTGGGTGCCAGTCTGGGCTCTCCTGCTCACCAGCTGTGTGAGTGGGTAAATTACTCCCCCTCTTTGTGCCTGAGTTCCCTCATACATGAAACAAGGACAGCAATTGTGCTTCATAGAGTTGTGAGGATTAAATGAAATAGTACATAAAAAACACTTAGCACTGCATCTGACACAGAGTCACGACAGTACATATAGAACTATTATTTTAACACTATTGTCGTTAATACAATTACCAGGAACTTATTATATAATCAGTAGTATCAAATTAAATTCTTTGCACTGCTCTGGTTGTTTATGACTTGCATGTTTTTTCCTCCCCGTTCTGTTTTTATTGCTGGCTGGTTTACCCATTTAAAATTGAACCAAATATTGTTTAATAATAACAGTTAATGTGGGAGAAGTATTTTTGCTTTATTTTTTAACACTTTAATTCATTCCACCTACTTTTCTGTTGGGGTCTCCAGGGTTAATTAGGAGCAACTTTGTACTTGGGTAGCTGCTTAATCACCAAGTTGAGCATTGGAAGAAAGCTACTCATAGGCTTTTCATCTTGGCATTAGAATTCCCAGGAAACCTGGAAAACAACTATTTTACTGGTCTAAGGCCACCTACAGTATTAGGTAGTTATTAAAGCTGACTGCGTATGAGAGCTTCAATACAGTGCCCTAGAACTCCTCTTCACTCGGGCTCCCCTCACAGCAAATGAACCAGGGACACCGCCATGTATTTTCGAAGAGTAAATCTTTGTGCTAATTAATTATATCAATATCAACATGTTGATATTGATATAATTAGCACGGTGGATGACACTGATATAATTAGTACCAATATTTACTCTTCAAAAATAAGTGGTAGTGCATAAGCATATAATAACCTTAATAATAATACTGAGCCGTTATAGCACCACTTTCTCCGAGGAGCTGATAAAATACATAAATAGCAAGTAACTGAAGCACACACTTCACTGAGAGATTTGATGCCACCATTGAGCAAGACTGAAAGGGTTTATGCAGTCAGAAGAAACCCCATAAAATAACCAATCTGGGGGCATTTTTCCCCAAACAAAAGTGAATCTCCAAGCTGCTACCAATAGGCTGAAATCTAAAAGATAAACCAAATGTAATAGTTGAATTGAAATTGAATAGGGCTCCTTCTCTTTCTTTATTCTGATTAATGTGCAGGTAATCTAAAACCACAACTATTGGGTTTTAAAGCAAAACAGAATTGGGTAAAAATAGGGATGTTGGGGAGTATTATGGGTTGAACTGTATCCCCTAAAAAGATATGTTGAGGTCCTGCCTCCCCCTTGCCCCCACCTCTGAACATGACCTTGTTTGAAAATAGGGTCTTTGAAGATGTCATCAGTTAACAGGCAGTCATGCTGCAGTAGGGTGGGTCATCATCCAATCTGAGTGACGTTCTTATGAAGAGCCACAGAGAGACGGGCAGAGGAAGGATGGCCGCACGCAAATCATCTACAAGCCAAAGAACAGCTGGAGCTACTGGGAGAAGCTGGGAGAGACAGGAAATGCTCTTCCTCTGGGGTCTTCACAGGGAGCAAGGGCCAGGCAACAGGTTGGTTTGGAATCCTGACCTCCAGAACTGTAAGACAATACATTTTTGTTCTTTTAAGCGGCCTACTTTGTGGTATTTTGTTACAGCAGCCCTAGGAAACTACAGCAGGGAGCAAGACAGAAAATACATTCTCGTCTCCCTGTCCCCAGTGTCTTTGAAGGAGAAAGACCCTGGGCTCCCTTGTCAAAGAAATCTGTCCCTGGGTCTTACATTATATGATTTAGATTTCACATCTGTTCACATGATTGGGATGGGAAGAGAGGACCAAAACCAAACCAAACCCAGTGCCGTCGAGTCGATTCCGACTCATAGCGACCCTATATGGGGAAAAAATGTATGTGGTATCATGAAATGAGAAGGTGGCTGTGGTGCCTAATGGTTGCTTTGGCACCGTACTGTCAGGACCCTGTAAGAACTCACTTTAGAGCTGTGTTTGTGATAGGAGATGTTAGTCCCAACCAATTTCTCAATTATTTCTGAACTCAGGCCAGTCTAGTTACACATTTTCTTCCCCTAACAACTATATTTAAAGCCACCACAGTTTGGAAGTTTTGTAGGATACGCACACACAGAAATACACACATACATACATGCACATCCTTGTATACAAATACAAACAACAAAATATAACAATGAGGTCGAATTAACTCGCTGATGAGCATGAAAGATAGGCGCCAAGAGGCTTTTAAATGTGTCACGTTTTACAAAACTCTAACCTACTGGCAAATATCTGAAAAGCAAGCATGATTTTATGGACTGACAGAAAGGAACATTTGTTATTTTAACCCCCTTTTCCTCTGAGCACTAACTCCTGTAATGGAGCCTCCCAGATGTTATGCTTTTTAGTGCCTCTTTGGATGTGAAGATTGCACAGCAGGAGGTAACATCTGGGGGGAAGATGAGGGATGGTGAGAGGGATTTAGAGTGTTGGCATGCGCCTACCTATGACTCTTGGGATATGCTTCAGAGATAAGATGGCCTTCTTTGTAGATTATCATTTATAATTTCTGGGTGCAATAGTAGATTATGTCAATATTTCTCCTTGAGGTTTTAAGTTTTGCATTTTTAATTTTCTAGAGAGAAAAGAGATTTTTTTCCTTCATTTGTTCAGTTTTAGAATTTCAGCCATAAATTATCCTTCCTCTTCATTGTAACCCATATATATATATATTGCCGTTCCATGATACTTAGAATGACACTGGCCCATCAATAAAGGACTTCATCGTTGCCATGATAAGAAGTGGAAAATCTCAGCATCTCGCGAACATCATTGCTCAGACATGATGTTTTGTTCAAGGGGGTTTGAGGTTCAGTCCTAATACTTATGATTTTCTCATTTCATTTTGACATCACAGTTGAGACTAAGCTCCATTGATTTTTCCCCCTACATTCTTGCTTCCCAAGTTTAATCTCCCACTGCAATTTGAACATAACAGCATTGGGGTGAGACGTTTCTCAGAGGCACACACTGGAATCATTTTGCCATTGTAGCCTCGGTTCATGACGTTTTGGCAAGCACGTATCCAAAGGCGCACGCTGAAATCATTTTGCCAGTATAATCTTGCCATTTAATAGTTTCCTAAAAAAAAAAAAAAAAAAATTTTTTTTTTTTTTTTTAACAGGGTATCCGAGAAACACTCTGGAAACATTTTACCCTCCTAATTTCATGTTGTAATGACATCAAAATGTCATAAAGCAATTACCATCCCAAGCACAAAATGATCTTTAGTAGTTACTTTCTCCATAGACTCATTAACTTCTTTCTAGCTTTAATATCTTGATTGTTTAAAAAAAAATTTTTTCAATACTAATTGAGAGACTTCATTTAAAACTGAATACCATTTATTTAGCTCAATCTCTCTCTCTTTCTTTTAACCAAATTGCATTAGGCTGACAGAACCCTAGATTTATAGGTATACATGTACCTTCTGACCTCTTCAGTCAAAATTCTAAGTGAAATTGATCTGGTACAAAGCAAAAATCAGCATAGCACATGGATTGCTTTGGGGACAAAGGGAACATGGATAGTGGCGGTGTCCTTGGCAGCAAGTACATCCCAAAGTATCTGCAGTGTCCTGCTGTGAAATGCTTCAGTGGAGAAGTTTCACATGTCAACACAGCCATCTGACTCCAACTGCCCACATTTCTAAAGACTGCAATCTGCCAGGTGTATTTCTCCAAATGGAAACACTAAATCAAGAGAGTGGACAATGACAAATTGGGTTCAGCTTAATTCTGTGGTCATAAAGATGCAGGCTGTGATTTGCAGCTGTACCCTTCCACAATAGCTAGAGGAACAGTTGCAGCTTATGTTTTTCTGTAGGCCATCTGAAATAAATGAGGGATGGCAACCAACCTCAACCACCTTTTTCTAGCATCAGCATAGGAGCCAATTTTCTTGTCCCACATATGAGTTCAACTAATTTGCACAGAACAATGCTAAAGATGTCTTGGCCTTTCTCCTCAAATCAAGAGATAAGATGACCTCTGGTTTTTCTCTGCCCATGACTAAATAACACAGCTATGTTCTCACCTTTTTTTTTTTTTTTTTTTTCTGTTTTATGCTCCCTCAAAGGTGACCCATGGAGCTACAAGCAACCAATTCTATCATTGCTGGTAGTGAAGAGGCAGGATGATTGGTTTAGATGTAAAAGCTAAAACTGGGAGGAGCTGTTTGTTTAATAATAAATAGCAAGAAAGATATATGAATAAAAATAAGCATCTTAATGATTTACCATTGCTATGAAACCAATAGGCTGGTGATCCCATCCGATATCTGCAAATTTGTATAATCCTCAGGGTAAAACTATTTAATGGGCTGTCTCTTTTATAGTTATAAAAGGCCTTTCATGTGATCAATTATACATAAGAGTACAATAAACGTAACTTTCTTCATACTAATCACATCTAACTTAAATTCTCTTGTTGGTCTTTGGAGTGTTCACGGCATTCCCAATAAAGTTTTCAGTTCCGACTCTTACCAAAAGTTAATCTGCCTAGAACTTCCAAATAAATTGTCAGTACAGGGGCCTTTTTCTTTTTTTCACACTAAATAAAATTGTTCAAACAATACAGTTTGTTAGCAAACTGCCACCTCCTCCTGCTCCGTCCCCTTCCACCACACAACCACCCTGCTGTTCCAGTCAGCCAGTGGGCAGTGGGGGCTGGCTTGATTGATTGTTTTTCTTCTGTTTGGTTTTGTTTGTATTTGGTTGAAAGGCAGCCTAACACTGTGTTAACACTGTCACCTGAGGCTAAAAAAACTTGGGTGAGAGTTGGGGATTTCCAGTCCCTCACTTCGGTGCCGGGTCCCTGGAGGCCCTGGGACCCCCCCGCCCCGATTCCTATAAAGTCAAAATTCCCATCTGTTTTATTATATGATTAGTTGGTTTGCTCCTCTATAGCACAGAAAAGTAAAATGAAACCTCTCATCATATGCCACTGAAGCTAGGCGTAAAGGTCGCGTAAACTCTAAAAGTCAGTGTGAAAAGCAAGACATAGCTAAATTGCCTTTGCCAATCAGCTGATGCCTGACCTTGATTAGTTGGCTTGATAAATATTTTTTAGCCACTATTTTACTAAGTACTAGAACCTATTCTAGATGCTATAGGTACAGTCATGAGTAAGAATTAACTCTGTGTTTGCTCCAAAGAGTAGAATGAACATTCAGGCACCTCCACCATTCCTACACACACTATAAACAATTCACTGCAAGGTGTGGAACATATTAGAACAGAAGGGAAAGGACTGAAAAGAAGAATAGGAAAAGGCATTGTATTTTTCTACAAGCTTCCAATGAAAGTCTTCTGAGAAAGGAGATTTTGCAATGTCTCAGTTGGGGGATTAACTAGTCCTTTAAGGATCACTTTTGGGGCTGCATATCCTGACAAAGTTCCATGTATGTGAAAATTTTGGAAAGTCCAAGCCTTACGACTACAAGAAAAGGTGGGAAAATTTGTGTGTGTGTGTGTGTGTGTGTGTGTGTGGCTTGCCCAAGAGTACCTAAGAAAACATATACCGAAGACACACTTGTTGCCACTGCTCCATGATTTTGGCCTTTCAAGTCTGATTTGGCAAAGAGGTCAGGCTGCCAGCAAAGTACAGCAAATTGGAAAAATGAACAAGAATATCATAATCTGCTTCAGCTAGTGCAAAGAAAAAGACATCTGGTAGACCACTTGGAAGCCAGCCAGTGACGAAAAATGCAGTGAAAATAAAGAACATGTCCTCGGGGGAGCACCTCTGAGCTTAGAAGTTATAAGTCCAGTGTGCTACTTGAAAACCAACTACTAGAGAAAAATCATTTTCAAATAAAGCAAGTCAGAGCGAGCAAGCCTTGAATTCTTCCAAGAAACCTATTCCTGCGTGTACTGTCCTGACTGACGACTTACTAGGAGCTGGAGGTACCACCAACAACGCTGGAAATAGGCTGTCATGCAGGAAGTGAGGCTGTAGCTCTGCTCTGTAAACGTTTCTGGGGAAACTCAAATAACTGCGCCCGAGTATAAAGGGGTGTCATGGTGTAACAGAGTATGCTGGACCAGGAGTCAGCAGACCTGGGTTCCAGGTCCAGTTCTGTCATTTTTCACCTGTGAAACTCAAGCAAAGTTCTTCATGCTTATAAGTTTCCATTTCCTCAGATGAAAAAGTGAGGATACTGAAACCTACTTCATAAAAGTAAGGGGAGGGGTACATGAAATATATTCTGGAAAGGCACTTAACACAGTGTCTGGCATACAGCATGGTTACAACTCATTAGTTAAATAGAATAAAACAGATGGAAGAGAAAAATCACTTTTACTAAGAATCAGATATTAATTTTTATATTAGTGTTGTGGCTGTGGTCAGCTACTGTCAAGTTGGCCCTCCACTCATGGTGACCCCATGTGTTATAGAGTAGAACTGCTCCATGGGGTTTTCTTTTTTTAATTTTTATTGTGCTTTAAGTGAAAGTTTACAAATCAAGTTGGACTCTCATACAAAAATTTATAAACACCTTGCTAAAATAAAATAATTATATTCCTAATTGCTCTCCCCCTAACGAGACAGCACACTCCTTCCCTCCACTCTCTCTTTTCGTGTCCGTTGGGCCAGCTTCTGACCCTGTCTACCCTCTCATCTCCCCTTCAGATGGGAGATGCCAACATAGTCTCATGTGTCTACTTGATCCAAGAAGTTCATTCTTCCCCAGTATCAATTATCTATTGCATAGTCCAGTACAATCCCTGTCTGAAGAGTTGGCTTTGGGAATGGTTCCTATCTTGGGCTAACAGAAGGTCTGGGGAGCATGAACTTGTGGGTCCTTCTAGTCTCAGTCAGACCATTAAGTATGGTCTTTTTATGAGAATTTGAGGTCTGCATCCCACTGCTCTCCTGCTCCCTCAGGGGCTCTCTGATGTATTCCCTGTCAGGGCAGTCCTCAGTTGTAGCCAGGCACCATCTAGTTCTTCTGGTCTCAGGCTGATGTAGTCTCTGCTTTGTGTGGCTCTTTCTGCCTCTTGGGCTCATAATTACCTTGTGTCTTTGTTGTTTTTCATTCTCCTTTGCTCCTGGTGGGTTGACATCCATTGATGAATGGCCACTTACTAACATTTAAGACCCTAGACACCACTCTCCAAAGTGGGATGCAGAATGTTTTCTTAATAGATTTTCTTATGCCAATTGACCTAGATGTACCCCAAAACCATGGTCCCCAAACCCCTGCCCATGCTATGCTGGCCTTCAAAGTGTTCAGTTTATTCAGGAAACTTCTTTGCTTTTGGATTAGTCCAGTTGTGCTGACCTCTCCTGTATTGTGTGTTGTCTTTCCCTTCACCTAAAATAGTTCCTATCTACCATCTAATTAGTGAAAACCCTCTCCCTTGCTCTCTCCCTCCCCCTTCTCTTAACCATCAAAGAATATTCTCTTCTGTTTGAACTATTTCTTCTTGGGGGGTACTGTAAATGGTATTGATTTGGTATTTTCCCCTTTGATGTTCTTTTTGTTGGTGTAGACAAATCCAACTGATTTTTGTATGTTTATCTTGTGTTCTGGTACTCTGCAGAACTATTAGTTTCAGTAGTTTTCTTGAGGATTCTTTAGGGTTTTCTGTGTATAAGACCATGTCATCTGCAAATAGAGATACTTTTACTTCTTCCTTACCAGTCTGGATGCCCTTTCTTTCTTCATCTCGCCTAATTGCTCTGGCTAGGACTTCCAGCACAATGTTGAATAAGAGTGGTGTTAAAGGGCGTCTTTGTCTGGTTCCTGATCTCAAGGGGAATACTTTCAGGCTCAATCCATTTAGAATGATGTTGACTGTTGGCTTTGTATAAATGCCCCCTATTATGTTGAGGAATTTTCCTTCTATTCCTATTTTGCTGAGAGCTTTTATCATGACTGAATGTAGAACTTTGTCAAATGCCTTTTCTGCATCAGTTGATAAACTCATGTACTTGTCTTTTGTTTTATTTATATGATGGATTAGATTAATTGTTTTTCTAATGTTGAGCCATCCCTGCATACCTGGTATGAATCCCACTTGGTCATGGTGAATCATTTTTTTGGATATATTGTTGAATTCTATTGGTTGGAATTTTGTTGAGGATTTTTGCATCTAAGTTCATGAGGGATATAGGCCTGCATTTCCTTTTTTTGTGGAGTCTTTACCTGGTTTTGGTATCAGGGATATGCTAGCTTCATAAAATGAGTTTGGAAATATTCCATGTTTTTCTATGCTCTGAAATATGCTTAGTAATAGTGGCGTTAACTCTTCTCTGAAAGTTCGGTAGAACTCTGCAGTGAAGCCATCCTAGCCAGGGCATTTTTTTTGTTGGGAGTTTTTTGATTACCTTTTCAATCTCTTCTTTTGTTATGGGTCTATTAGTTGTTCTACCTCTGTGTTACTTAAGGTAGGTAGTGTGTTTCTAGGAATTCATCCATTTCTTCTAGGTTTTCAAATTTGTTAGCGTGAAATTTTTCATAGTAATCTGATACGATTCTTTTAATTTCAGTTGGGTCTGTTGTAATATCACCCATCTCATTTCTTATCCACGTTATTGTCTTCCTTTCCTGTTTTTCTTTTGTCAGTTTGGACAATCATTTATTAGTTTTGTTAATTTTTTCAAAGACCCAGCTTTTGGTCTTGTTAACTCTTTCAATTGTTTTTTGTTTTCTATTTCACTTAGTTCAGCTCTAATTTTTATTATTTCCTTTCTTCTAGTGCCTGAAGGTTTCTTTTGTTGCTCTCTATTTGTTCAAGTTGTAGGGATAATTCTTTGATTTTGGCCCTTTCTCCTTTTTATATGTGTGCATTTATTGAAATAAATTGACCTCTGAGCACTGCTTTCGCTGTGTCCCAAAGGTTTTGATAGGAAGTGTTTTCATTCTCATTGGATCCTATGAATTTCTTTACTCCATCCTTAATGTCTTCTACAACCCAGTCTTTTTTGAGCAGGGTATTGTTCAGTTTCCAAGTGTTTGATTTCTTTTCCCTGCTTTTTCTGTTATTGATTTCTACTTTTATGGCCTTACGGTCAGAGGAGATGCTTTGTAATATTTTGATGTTTTCGATTCTGCTAAGGCTTGCTTTGTGACCTAATATGTGGTCTATTCTAGAGAATGTTCCATGTGCATTAGAAAAGAAAGTATACTTAGCTGTTGTTGGGTGAAGTGTTCTGTATATGTCTGTAAGGTCTAGTTGGTTGATTGTGACGTTTAGATCTTCAATGTCTTTATTGAGCTTCTTTCTGGATGTCCTGCCCTTCACCAAAAGTGATGTGTTGAAGTCTCCTATTATAATTGTGAAGCTGTCAATGCTACTTTTCAATGCTGTTACAGTTTTGTGTATCTTGCAGCTCTGTCACTGGGTGCATAAATATTTAATATGGTTATATCCTCCTGGTATATTGTCCCTTTAATCATTACATAGTGTCTTTCCTTATCGTTTGCAGTGGATTTAACTTTAAAATCTATTTAGTCCAAAATTAATATTGCCAGTCCTGCTCTTTTTTGATTGTTGTTTGCTTGATATATTTTTTTTCATCCTTTGAGTTTTAATTTTTTTGTGTCTCTAAGTCCAAGGTGTGTCTCTTGTAGGCAGCATATAGACAGATCGTATTTTTTTTATCCATTCTGCCACTCTCTGTCTCTTTATCAGTATATTTAATCCATTAACATTTGGTGTAATTACGCATAGGTACGAGTTTAATGCTGTCATTTTGATATCTTTTTTTCTGTGTTTTTGATAGTTTCTTTTTCCCACTTATTTTTTTTGTGGTGAGTAGTTTATCTTTTTATATTGTCTTTTCCTCTTAATTGTTGTTGTTGATTTTGTTTCTACTGAGTCTCTATTTTTTTCTCATATTTTATTTTGATGAGTAGGGTAGTCTCCTTTGTGGTTACTTTAATATTTACCCCTATATTTGTAAGTTTAAACCTAGCTTTTATTTCTTTATATCGCCTCATCTTCCTCTCCATGTGGAAGTTCTGTGACTACATTTATTAGTCCCTCTTTATTATTTTAATGTTGTCTTCTTTTACATAATGACATCGCTTTTTCCCTATTTTTAGTGTTTTTTAATCTTGATTTGTTTTTTTTTGATTTCCCTGTCTGGGTTGATATCTGATTGCTCTGTCCAGTGTTCTAGTCTTGGGTTGATACCTGATATTATTGATTTTCTAACCAAAGAGCTTCCTTTAGTATTTCTTGAAGTTTTGGGTTGGTTTTTATGAATTCCCTAAACTTCTGTTTATCTGGAAATGTCCTAATTTCACCTTCATATTTGAGAGAGAGTTTTGCTGGATATATGATTCTTGGCTGGCAATTTTTTTTCCTTCAATGCTTTATGTAAGTCATTCCATTGCCTTCTTGCCTGCATAGTTTCTGCCGAGCAGTCCAAGCATATTCTTATTGACTCTCCTTTGTAGGTGACTTTTCATTTATCCCTGGCTGCTCTTAAAATTCTCTGTTTATCTTTGGTTTTGGCAAGTTTGATTATAATATATCTTGGTGATTTTCTTTTAAAATCTACCTTATGTGGAGTTCGATGAGCATCTTGGATAGATATCTTCTCATCTTTCACAATATCAGGGATGTTTTCTGCCAACAAATCTTCAACAATTCTCTCTGTATTTTCTGTTATCCCTCCCTGCTGTGGTACTCCAGTCACTCGTAGGTTATTTCTTGATAGAATCCCACATGATTCTTAAGGTTTCTTCATTTTTTTTTTAATTCTTTCATCTGATTTTTCTTCAAATATATTGGTGCCAAGTGCTTTATCTTCAGGGTCACTAATTCTGCCTTCCACTTGCTCAATTCTGCTCCTCTGACTTTCACTGAGTTGTCTAATTCTGTAATTTTATTGCTAATCTTTTGAATTTCTGACTGCTGTCTCTCTATGGATTTTGCAGCTTATCAAATTTTTCCTTATGTTCTTGAATAACCTTTTTAATGTCTTCAACTGCTTTCTCTGTGTGTTACTTGACTTGTTCTGCATATTGCCTGATCTCCTTTCTGATGTCTTGAAGAGTTCTGTATATTAATCTTTTGAATTCTGCATCTGGTAATTCCAGGAAGGCACCTTCATCTAGAAGATCCTTTGACACTCTGTGTTGAGAGCTCATTGAAGTGATCATGGTCTGTTTCTTTATGTGGTTTGATATTGATTGTTGTCTCCGAGCCATCTATAAGTTATTATATTAGTTTATTTTATGTTTGCTTACTGTAGCCTAGTTTCTTGCTTTGTTTTGTTTTGATTTGCCCAAATGGGTTGCTTAAATGAGCTAGCTTGATTATTTTTGCCTTTGGAGCTCTGACGTCCTGTCACCAGATGGCTAGAGTTTATGAGTTCATTCACTTTTCTTATGTGGATTCAGCTCAGTTGTCCAGGTAGCTGGTCATCAAGTATGTGATACAGTCTCTGTCCTACAGTCTTAGAGGGACAGGGGTGTTTGGTGTAGGTACTGGTATCTGAGTGCAGCAGGGGTCATGCTCTAAACAAGGCTGGGTCCTGAGAACCATCCCCCAAGTGTCTCTGAGGAAAGTGCATCCTTGTTCCCTAGAGCTTACAGGTGGGTGGTTCTGAAGATGGACCATGGGCTGGTAGGTACCAGTTATCCTTGGACCCCTGTTTCGGGTGGCTGGGTGACCTGAATGGTGCCACAAGTCCTTAGCCCTCTGATGTGGGTAGGTGAGGACCCTGTTTAATAGGCAAAGTGGTGTCAAACATCAAACACCCAACTTTCCACTGCACAGCTTAGACAGTTGCAGTCTGCCAGCAAGGGCCTAGTCTCCTGAAATGTCCAAGCAGGGAGAAAAGGTATTCAAAGTCCACGGACTGTTTATGCCTGGACAGGAGCTGCTTCTGTCCTGAGCTCCCCCACTTAGTGGAGCTGGCAAAATATCTTTTCCCCCGATGTGAATTTATTCCTTCTCCAAGACCAGAAGCATGGCTCAGGGCACTCAAATGGGCCTCTCTTAGGGCCAGGGAAATCAACAGCCATTGAAGCTAGCTTGGGGATGGGGGGGTGGAGTAAAATATATGCAAGTACTTAGCATTTGCCGAGAGCACCACCCTTCTCTGGTTCTGGAGGTGTGAGTAGGCTGTGTAGCTGGTTGCTGCTTCCTGAGGAAACTGCAGCCAAACACTACTACCGGCCCACCACAGCTGCTCCCAGAAATGGTGCCTGAGGTATCCCACTGATCAGGTCCGGCAACTACTCTCTGCTTCTGAACCGCCTCTCTCCCCCTGCTGCTCAGTCTATTTTCTAACTTTGTCTTTGATGTTCAGGGCTCCTAGCTTGTCATCTATATAATCATTTCACTTGATTTTTCAGGCTTTTGTTGTAAGAGGGATCGCCAGAGGCATCTGGCTATTCCACCATCTTGGCCCCGCCTCTCCATGGGGTTTTCTTTGTTGTAGTCTTTATGAAAGCTAATTGCCAGGCCCCTCTTCCATGGACATATTAAGAGAAATGGAATCTGACATAAAGAACATCTTTGAAATAAATACACTGACCCATACAATAATTCTGTATTTTCATGAAAGAAGAATCATGGAATAGATGAAAAACATTTTGTACAGTTCCAAAACAGGCTCAAGGGTTGAACATAGAAACAACTGGCTACCAGGGATCAAATCTCTACTCAGGGAAAGAAGTAAAGGGTGAGTGGTTGCAAGTGAATGAGAGTTCTGTAAACTGAAGTTCCACAGAAATTCTCAATAGACATGCAGTATACTTATTAATCTCTTGGTATATTAATAGTAGAGTGTTTTGTAGATTGATATTCTTGATATCAAATTTCTAACAAGGACATTTCTATAATTATTCACAGAAATGCTGGATAACCATGTGAGACCAAATACCTGGGTGAATTCAAGAGGATTAGCATGGATTATAAGAAATCCTGGTGACGTAGTAGTAAATGCTCCACTGCTAACTGAAAGTTCAGTGGTTTGAACCCACCAGCTACTCTGTGGAAGAAAGATGTGGCAGCCTGCTTCCATAAAGATTTACAGCCTTGGAAACCCTATGGGGTAGTACTACTCTGTCCTACAGGGTCGCTATAAGTTGGAACTGACTCGATGGCAATGTGTTTGAGTTTTTCAGTTAGCATGGATTATGTTCTAAGAAGGGTAATTCTTAAATAACAATTAAGACCAATACCTTTGTGAGAATTGTTTACCAAGCCTTTCTTAATCATTGATACCAGACAAAATCCATCTCTGCTGAGCCTTTTGTATAAATTTACTAAAGCATTTATAATTAATGTGGCATGTGTGTGTAATTAATGTGTGCATGTGTGTGTGAGTGTGTGTGTGTATGTGTTTCTCTTCTGCTAGGCTGGGAGTGTCTCAGCAGTGGTGGTTTTCTCTCATTCGCCTTTAGATCCTCAGCTTCTATCACAGAAACTGGCACATGGTATATGCTAAAAAAAAAAAAATCTGTTCAATGAATGAATGAAAGAATGTGGCTCAAACAATTCACTGGGAGCATTGCCTTGTGAGAGTGGGATATACAAGCAGTGGATACCTATTAGGAAGGGGAAGGTGAGGAGAAAGGATTTAAGAGAAATGAATAGAAATAAGACTAGCCGATACACTCAAGTCTTGTTATTCATGGTAGTTATGTTCTATAAAGTTGTCATGAACACTGAATTAGTGAATACTGAACCATTGCTCTAGGGGAAATATAGGTTTAGGTTTCTGTGAGCCTCTGGTCACAACATTTTCGTCAACTGATCTATATACATCCATGTTTTATGTGCATTTCTGTTTAAAGACACATTATTTAGTAGATATTGTTGATTCATTAACATTAAGCTCACAGCCAACAGCACTATAACTCATGCCTGAATGAAGCTTATCTAGCACAAATATTTTCTCCATAAGGCACATTGCAGCTTTCTAGTGCTTAGGAACACTAGACAGCACTTCAGCAGTACGCTTGGGGGCCATTTTCAACAGTGAAATCACCAAGAAAAAGCATAAAAATGCAAAAACTTGGCACTAACTAGGCTTTGAAAAAGACACTTGTTTACAGTATGAGAGCTGAAACAAGAAAGTACAGTCTCACTTTGTTTAGCCTCAGCTTGAATGCATGCGACTCAGATTTTTCACTGCTCTGCATGTATACATGAATGACTGTAAAAGTGCCATAGGTGTTGATTTGGGGCTTACATATTAATTTTAGTGAGTAGTCAAATTTGCAAATACAGAATCACCAATAATGAGGATCAACTGTACCTCAGAATTCAGTCCAAAAGGGGTCGGCCCTTACTCATCTTCCAAGTAATTGGTTCATTGGGCTGGTAACCCCAAGAAAGCTAAAATTCACCAAGAAACACCATCTCCCTATTTGGAAATTAATGGATGAACTCTGAAATGAAGAAAGGCAAATGATGACCCTCCCCCAAAACTAATGACTGCAGATAACAATTGGAAAATTCGCCCCACTGCTAACAGGGACAGCCCAACCACCTCAAAAAGTGGAGGAAGTCAACGGGGTCTGAAAACATTTTAGGTCTTGAGAAGTGTGAATGAGTTTTCTGAGAAACTAAGGATATGCAGATTCCGAAAGGGGTCAAGTCTATGCTGGAGAACTGAGACCTTACAAAGAAAATACCCTCAAAAATAGTGGGAGAGAAGAAACCAAACCAAAACAAGAATCAAAACCAGGAAAAAAAAAATGGAAGAAGCTAATTTTTGGCTTGCTTTTCTACAGTACTAAACGTATCTGTGGAGAAGAGGAAGGAGAAGGAGGACATTCAGAATCCTTACTTGACAAGGCCTGTATAAACTTTTCTTTTGTTACCTCTCTCCTTTGATATGTAATGGAGAAAAGCACAGATAATAAATGAGTCTGCATCATCAGATAAAGTCTTAGGGTTTTGGCTGATTTCCTACTAAGTCTATGGCATTCATCTTTAATTTAAAATAGCCACATGTGCAGATGTCTTGTCATTCACAAGAAGGGAAATCAAAAGAGGCAATCAAGACGTTGTCCATCCCATGGTCGTGGCCTTTAACAGTAAAGCCTCATAAAAACTCACTCCCATGATGATGATGGTCTCTTATCCTGGGAGCGGGTCAGAGTGTCAGGGGGAAGGAGGGGTGAAGCTTTTATTATACCACTTGGGAGCTTTGCAGTGAAAAAAAACTGACTAGCCCAACAAACAATGAAATCATCTCAAGCGACCATGGGAAATTTTTCATAAATAAATTTTCCTTTTCCATGGACATTGTCTTCATTGCATTTTTGCCTTATGACCACACGTCTGCAGAATGAGGTAACAGAAAGGAGTCACACAATCCTGGGATCTAAGCTTGGCTTTGCCATTCACCCTGGACAAGTTAGTCACCTTCTCCATCTTTTGTAAGAATGGAGATCATGTTGTCTCTCTCAAGGGTCACTGGGAGGATTAAATGAGTGACCCTATGTGAAAAAAGTGCCTGAAATATGGTGAAATGTTCATAATATGAGTTTCCTTGATGTTCTTGCTCCAGAGCAGAACTACTTACCCTGCCAGATCTATTTCTGTATTGGAAGGAGAGGGGCTCTGGGTGCCTAAAGAAAGGAGCGAGAAAAGGATTCTTGTAGAGGAGATGCTCCAAACAAATACACCCCTTATGGTTTTGTCAAGGACAGAGCCTACCATAAACGCAGTTACTTTATAGCCTGTAAACAAATGGCTGGAAACAATTTGGAACCAGGAAGGTAGATGAGTGTGGGAGGTGTGGAAAGAAAACCAATAGGGGGTAACAGTTAGGAACCTGGGCTCTGGAATCAGATGGCGGTTTGGATCCCAGTCCTACTACTTACAAGCTGTGTGTGACTTTTGGCAAGTGTTCTAATGTGACTGGTCCTGTCTCCTCATCCATAAAATGGAGGTAATACTAATACCTATCTCATAGGGTTGTTGTGTGAGATAAATAAAAGAATGTTTATAAATCATTTAGTACAATGGCTAGTCAATATAAATAAAAAAATATTTATATCGAATTTAGTACAATGGCTAGTCAATAGTTGAAGCTTAATAAATGTTATTAATGATTATGCTATTAGTTAATATCATTAACTTTCCTTAACTTCCTAATTTTCCCTAACTCAGGATGATTAGGGTGGGGGGAACCTGATCAATGCTCTATGAACCAAGAGCATGGAAGGACAAGAGACTGGGAGGAGAAGGAAGGTGTGTAGATACCACTAGGCATTGGTCTCTGTTGGCCATTAAGTGTAGAGGGACTTTGAGAGCAGCCAAAACTCCAGATGCTTCATTTCTACAAAGGTTCTGAATGCAGAGTATACGGACTACCATTTCTATTCCCACCTGGTGGGTATTATCATCCCAACTTGGAGAGTGGTGAAAATCAGGCCTGAAAAACCCTTGCCAGGGCCTGGGTGTACATGGCCAGCCCTTACCTGCTTTATCCAGGGACTACCCCAGATCTGTGCAATCAGCCAAGTCAACTGGCTGTCAGGGTAGCTCATTCTTGCTAGAACCCAAGTCCTGAAAAAACCATCAGATGCTTAGAAGGATGAGTTACAACCCAGTGCTTTTTCAGCTTCAAAGGCACTAATTCTGCAAAAGTGGCTTAATCTCAGGATGATCTTTTTACCAAACCTTGATTCTAGCAAGTTGAAGCCTTCCTGCGATGCATCTCAAGCAGGCTGGAAGTCAAGTGGTGTCTCTCTTACAAATTATCCAGAATGCAGAAGATGATGTATCTCTCATCCATGCTCGAGCACATGAGCCCTCTTAGCTGTGGTGATGGAAACCAGGTAACTGTCTGCTTTCAGTCACACATTGCTCTTGTTCAGAGAATGAAGTGCTAGACAGCTGTGAGCTCCCTCTTAAAGGAAGGAAGAAACAGCTTTGAAGGAACAAAGAGTTTGGCGAGGCTGTGGAGTCCTGGAATCACAGGAAGTTTTCTTGTAAAACTAAGAAACACGACAACATCCCTCAGTGAGGGGTCAGTATATGACTTGCTTCACTGCTGTGCTTTTGGGCCCAGTGAGTCACCATTTAACTTCAGCAGTTCTTCCTAGTAGACCTGTTGTGTATGTTGCTCATTTCCAAACAGTTTTTGTCGTTAACACAGGAAGTTCGCGATATTTGATTGAGAAGGGAAGCAATTTATGATGTGAACTGCTAGTTTCTTATTTCCCTCTATCTTTCTTCTTGCTAATGTACTATCTTGCAAATGTCCTATCTATGTACTCTCTTCAATGCTATCTGCTTCTTCAGTCAACGTTGTTGTTGTTGTTGTTGTTAGGTGCCATTGAGTCAATTACAACTGATAGCAGCCCCATGTAACAGAGTAAAACTGCCCTATGGGATTTTCTAGGCTGTAATTTTTATAGAAGCAGATCACTAGGTCTTTCTCCCACAGAGCCACTGGGTAGGTTGGAACTGCCAACTTTTCAGTCAGTAGCCCAGTACTTAACCATTTGGTCACCAGGGTTCCTTTAGTCAACATTAAACCGAAACCAAACCTGTTGCCGTCAAGTCGATTCCAAATAATAGCGACCTTATAGGACAGAGTACAACTGCCCCATAAGGTTTCCCAGGAGTGGCTGGTGGATTTGAAAACCCTTTGCTGACCTTATGGTTAGCAGCTGAACTCTTACAATAGGAAAGAGAACCATTTAAGTTCAATCTAATATTTTATGAAAGCAGGATTTCAGTCTAACTTGTTTACCACTGTGTATTCAGAATAACTGCTAAGTAAACCCTGGTGGCATAGTGGTTAAGAGCTATGGCTGCTAACCAAATGGCTGGCAGTTTGAATCCCCCAAGCACTCCTTGGAAACCCTATGGGGCAGTTCTACTCTGTCCCATAGGGTCACTATGAGCCAGAATCAAATAAACTGCAGTGGGTTTGGTTTTTGGTTTGGAGATTCACTACCTTAATGTATTAGCTATGAAAAGTCACTAGGGCAAAATCCTCTTATTTATAGACCAATGACTTGTCAGATATAGATGACCCTCTGTTAACAGTCAAGCTCTGCATTAGATAACTACTAGGTCAAGAAAGGTACAAGCTCACAAAATAGTAGATACTTACTATTTTACTGCACAAATACCGTGGTGCCTCTCATGTGTTTGTTATCAACACCCCTTACAAACACTCTTGGAAATTAGCTACTTTTTCACTAACAGGGCTCTCCTGCCCTCTGCTGATTATCACAAAATTCCTCCTTCCCTAAGTACCACAAGCCCCTCTTTCTTCACTTATGAATCAAAGAATTCCCCATTCTTGCTGACCAGAAGGCAACACTTTGAAGGAGTGTTGGGTTATACTCATATACGAAAGGAAGTCTGAAATTTGGTGTTAAGGTTATCTCGTGTCTTAGGTTGGATTCCCCAGAAGCAGACCCTGAGATGAAAACTTGCATAAAAGTAATGTGTTAGATAAGTGCTCCCAGAGAAGCTGGTTAGGGTTTGGAGGAAACTAAGCTAGTGTACGCGATCTCAGTCAATGTCCCGCACAAGATGACTTCACCTTGATCCCTTGGTGGAATTCCAGGGTGTAAGCTATGCTTCAGAATTGTCCTAAGGTAAGGCTCAGGGTTTTAGTACATCCATGCCTTTTAGTCATTAGTCATCCTGCCACTGGAAGGATGTCCACCCCAGGCACACAATTCCTTAAGAAGATGGGCAAAGTCAGCTCCAGTAGCCAACAGGTGGTCTGCAGGAGAGGTCCAGGTGTGCTCTTGGAGGTTTGAGCCCTCCGATGGGGGGAGAGGATGCTGCCGTCTTTACGGAAGCAGATCAACACATCTTTCTCCCTCAGAGCAGCTGGTGAGTTCGAACTGCTGACCTTTTGGTTGGCAGCCCACCTCTTAACCACTGCCCCACCAAAGTTCCTCCCATAAAGATTACAGCAAGAAAATTCTATAAAGCAGTTCTACTCTATAACACGTGATGTCGCCATGAGTTGGAATCAACTCATGGCAATGGATTTGTTTTTTGTGTGTTTTCAGGGCATGTGGAAGGGAAAGGATTTGGAGAGAGAGTAAATGAAGCACAAAGTGACAGGGTGCCAGAGATACAGCATTTTTTCCAAATATCTTCAGTCTGTAGGAGGGAAAGTTTCCTCACCTTTCCCTCAATTGGAGGGAACATGTACTCTCCAAAGAGAGTGCAGGTGAAATATCTCTACCCTCTCTCCAGATCTCTCCCAGGCCTGCAGATGCAGTTAGTGGCCTACACATTCTCCACTTTCTCCCCACTAGGAGAACCCGGTTTTGTTCAGTGAGCCAATATGCCCAGTAAAATATTCTCCCTTCCCTAGGCTCCCTTGCAGCCAGGGGTAGGTAACCATTTGATTGGGTTTTGGCCACTGAGTGGTAATCACTTGATAGGGCTTCTGGTAAAGCCAGTCAAAGGGAACAGACTCAACCGACATGTACTTTTTTTGGCTTTGCCTTTTCTACTTCCTCTTTTTATTGCCTGGACCATAGATGTGGTAACTAGGGGTAAAGCAGCCATCCTGTGACAGTGAAGATAAGAACAAACACAAACTAAGGAAGATGGAGCTGGAATGTGAATGGAACCAGGATTCCATACAGTCTCATGAAGCTGCAGCTCTAACCCTGGAGTGTCTACTTCTGGACATTTTCACAAGTGAGAACAATTCTTCTCTATTTGGTTAAACAATTTTTCTCAAGTTCCAGTTACATATGTAATCCTAACTGCCAGAGGCTAAGGATGAGAGAAGGAGCTTGGGTGCATGAGTTCAGTTCAGAGGGGAAAATATTAGGAAGCCTAATTGTGGTCACACATCTAAGCATTCTGTAGTCTCCAGAACAGCATTTTCAGTAACCAAGCTGTTATTTTGTTCTTTGTCTGCCTAACTTACATGATCACCTCTCAATCAGTCCAGAATTCAGAGATTGATGTTTGTTGCCATTGAGTCAGCTCTTTAATGTACAACAAAGGAAATGCTTCCTGGTCCTGTGCCATCTCCACAACCATCACTGGCATGTGAGTCCATTGTTGCTTCTATTGTGTCAGTCCACTGAGGTTTCCATTAAAAGGCACTTTGGGGATGAACCCCCGAAACCATTGCCCTGAGATAATCTTTAAACCTTAAACCAAAAATACCTCCTGAAGTCGTCTTAAAACCAAACAATAATTTAACTTAACTAGTACAAAAGGTCTGCCTTGAGCATTATGCTCTTTTAAGAACTATCTGTATGGGATCAAACTGACAACAGCAACTCAAAAGATTAGATAGGAACCTTAGGGGGCTGTGAGTTTGTGTTAATGGGGGAGGAACAACTCAGAAAAGGCGATGAGAATGGTTGGACAACTTGAATGTAATCGATGTCACTAAATGTTACATGTAAAAACTGTTGGATTGGTATATGTTTTACTGTGTATATTTTGAACAACAACAACAAGTAAATAAAATTTAGGAAAAATAAAAAGGCCCTTTGGCCACCTCGTATTTCAGGACTGTTCTGAGTATAAAAGCTGGCTAAATGGCTTTGGGAACCAGTTTCTCAGTCATCCAGATTCCACCGAAAGAGGAGTTGTTGTTGGGTGCCATCGAGTGGATTCCGGCTCAGAGCAACCTCATGGAACAGAGTAGACTTCCCTATAAGGTTCCCTTGGCTTTAATCTTTACAGAAACAGATCACCAGATCCTTCTCCTGTGGAGCCACTAGGTGGGATTGAACAGTCAACCTTTCGGTAAGCAACCAAGGGCTTAATGGTAGTTGTACCACCAGGACTCCTTGAAAGAGGAGTAGAGAGTGAATATGAAGCTTCTTACTGCTCCCTTCCACACACACACATACACACACACACACTCACAAATACTCAAAGCACATGGAAGGCTCTCACACAAATGTCCTCTCACTCAGTAACTCAAGGGATCTGTCTCCCAGAGAGATGCTTGCTTTATAAGACTGCACATGGAATCCAGCCCATTTACTGATGGGTGTCCTGATGATGCCCAACAAAGCATTTGCTTTTTCAGCTCTGGCCTCTCTACTATATGTAAACCCCACAAGGGCATGCCATGGTCTATCTTGTTCACCCTTGTGTGCCCAAAGCCTAGAATGGAGCCCAGATCAGAGTAAGCGCTCAGTAGATTTTTTTTTTTTATCTTTGTTAAATGAACAAATGAATGAAGTCATCTCAAAGTGAGCTACATTATTTAGCCAGTCTCTGTCTAAGTGGAAACTAATTGGACATGATTTTCTCTTTTTTTTTTAGTCAACTCAGCACTGTTCTTTAATGGTTCAATCTCTTATAAGTACCTTCTAATGGGTTTGGTTATTTTATTCATTCTTTTCTCTCAATCACAGGTAAATTTGCTTTCAATTGAACCTAAACAGTTGGCTAAGACCCATCCTTGGCTAAAATCCATCTAACCATAACAGACAGGTTATATTTGGGCAATTTTCCACAGAAGTAAAAATATTTCCCACACATATTTAATTCTTCATTTATAGATGGACTGTTCTGCTTGAATATTGTCCACCATATTTTTATGCAAATAATGCGTGCCTTCTATGTTTGTTTGCCAACTGTGCCCTCCCCTGTGAGGTATTTTCATAAGTACCGCCATGCCATTTTTTTTTAAATATTGCTGTAAAAAAATTAGATATCCATCCTATCGTGTAATCTATATGTTTTGACTTTCTTCTTTCTCTACCTTTCCAGATTTTGCACCTTCTTCTAATAAAAATGTCCTAAGGATGAAGGAAAGGAGATGCCTCTCAAACGAGTTGACTTTGCTAGGAAGAAGCAGCTCAGTTATCCTCTACTCCCGCCACACTTACCTTTCTCAGCTCTGCTTTCTCTGGCCTCCATGTTTTTGCCCATGCTGCTCTCTCTGATCGAAATGCTGTGCTCCCACTTGTCTATATGTGATAACCCTGTCCTGCATGACCAAGTCCAAGGGCTGTTTTCTTCATAAAAAAGTCTGCAGACCAATCAGGCAATTAAGTGATTAGGTGCCCTCCCATCTCTCTGCTCTGAGGCACCAGGTGTGGATGTCTATTCCCACTCATCACATTTTGATGAACGTTCGCCATGGTGGTTAGGCCCAGAGAGTCTGTCTGGGATGGATTACCCAATAAGCAAGGTATGCAGGGCTCATTTGTGCTTACTTACTAATCTGCAGCATACAATTTCACCTGTTTTTCACATCATGGGGTGAAAAACAGCTGAAATTGTTCACTGTTGCTGTTGTTAGGTGCCATCGAGTTGCATCTGACTCATAGCAACCCTATACGCAATAGAATGAAACACTGCCCAGTCCTGTGCCATCCTCACTATCATTGATATGCTTGAGACCATTGCTGCAGCCACTGTGTCAATCCTTCTCCTTGAGGGTCTTCCTCTTTTTTGCTGACCCTCCACTTTACCAGGCATGATGTCCTTCTCCAGGGACTGATAACATGTCCTAAGTATGTGAGACAAAGTCTCATCTTCCTCACTGTCTAAGGAGCATTCTGGTTGTACTTCTTCCAAAACAGATCTGTTTGTTCTTTTGGCAGTCCATGGTATATTCAATATCCTTCACCAACACCACAACTCAAAGGCATCAATTCTTCTCCAGTCTTCCTTATTCATTGTCGAACTTTCATGTGCCCATGAGGCAATTAAAAATATCATGGCCTGGGTCAGGTGCACCTGAGTCTTCAAGGTGACATTTTTGCTCTTTAACTTTAAAGAGGTCTTTTGCAGCAGATTTGCCCAATGCAATGCCTCATTTGATTTCTTGACTGCCTCTTTCGTGGATCCAAATAAAATGAAATCCTTGACGGCTTCAATCTTTTCTCCATTTATCGTGATGTTGCTTATTGGTCTAGATGTGAGGATTTTTGTTTTCTTTATGCTGAGGTGTAATCCATACTGAAGGCTTTAGTCTTTGATCTTCATCAGTAAGTGCTTCAAGTCATCTTCACTTTCAACAAGCAATGTTATGTCAACTGCGTAATGCAAGTCATTAGTGAGTCTTCCTTCAATGCCCCATTCTTCTTTATATTGTCCAGCTTCTCGAATTATTTGCTCAGCATACAGATTGAATAAATATAGTGAAAGGATATAACCCTGACGCACACCTTTCCTGACTTTAAACTACACAGTATCCCTTTGTTCTGCTCGAACAACTGCCTCTTGGTCTATGTACATGTTCTTCATGAGAACAATTAAGTGTTCAGGAATTCCCATTCTTTGCAATGTTACCCATAATTTGTTATGATCCACACAGTGGAATGCCTTTGCATAGTCAATAAAACTTCACCTGTTTTTCACTTCTTGTGGTGGAAAACAGGTGAAATTGTGCACTACAGATTAGTAAGTAAGCACAAGTAAGCCTGTGAGTACTTTGCTTACTGGTTAATCCACCCCTGACTCTGACCCAGACTTCCTGGATTCAAATTCTAGCTCTATAATTTCTGGTTGTATTATTCTAGCATAAGTTACTTTATTTCTTCTGCTTAAGTTTCACTTGTTAAAAAAAAAAAAAAGGATAGTAATATCTTCATAGCATTTTTTGGAGTCCCTTGGTGGTACAAATAGTTAGAACATTCAGTGGCTAACTGAAAGGCTGGAGATTTCAATCTACCCAGTGGTGCATCAGAAGGAAGGCCTGGTGACTTAATTCCATAAATCAGCAATTGGAAACCCTGTGGAGCACAGTTCTACTCTGACAGACACGGAGTGTCACTAGTTGGAATTGACTCGATGACTACTTGTTCATTAAAGTTGTTCTAATGGTTTAGTTAGTTAATACACAAAACAAAACAAAAACGAAAACCTTGAACGATATCCAGCATGTAACCAGTAATCAATAAATGTTAGCTTTAAAAAAATTATTGCTTGTTTACACGTATGCCTCACCAACTATGTGATGATATCCCACAGAACTTGATCTATGAATCTGACATCTTTTTACTTCCAAGTCCTAGAGCGTATCTAGAACACAGTTGGTATTCTATAAATGCTGTATCAATGAATAAAAGATATCCAGTGAATATGGTGATAAAAGAGAGGTTTGGGCATTGTCGGGGAGTGAGTTGGATATCTTAGACAAACTTGTATAAAGGGCTGTATTCTATGTAAATTCATTGGTGGCCATGAGAAAGGCCCATATTTATGAAGGTGGACCAGATAACAGCAGTTAGACCTGTAACATCCAGGTACTGTGCTTCTGGGCCCAGCCAGACCCACCCGCTCCTCTACAGGTAAGTGCTGAACCCCAAAATCACTCCAGGATAATAAGAAGTATGACTTTGTAATGTGCCCCACTGGAGTTAACATGGGACTCATTGTACCTACCAAGGCATTGATGCGTGTGCATAATTCAGTCTGGTGCTCGGAGGAGTTGGGATGGGGTGCCTGCCTCTAGCTATACTATTGCTGGCCTTACAAGTAAATGGTGGAGTTGATTGCTAGTAAACTATGACTTCATAAGTTATTCCTGTCTTCCCTATGGCAGCCTTCATTCTTCCTTCTTCATCGCCAACAGAACCGAAATTTAGTTTTCAGGTCAGTAAAGTGTTTGACCACAGACACTGGATCATGTTTGGCTTAGGCCAAACAGGGCAATTCCTTTTTCCTTGTCAAATAATCATTTCTTTCAGTTTCCCCTATGACTAGAGATGCTTTTATGATTAGTTCTGTCTAATAGAATATAAGTAATTCTTCTGGGGCGTTTGTAAGAAAGCATTTGCTCTCTTTTTAAAGGGATAGGTGTAAGAGAAGAGCACTTTGGCACTACTACTTCCTCTTTTCTAAATACAAATGTGATATCTGGAGCTATGGCAGCCATTTTGCAACCATGGGGCTATTAACTTGAGGTTGAAAAACCAACATAAAAAGGATGAGAAAATGCAATGATGAAAAGAGCCTGGATCTTTGATGGTGTTGTTGGGTTGCTGAACCAAGAGGTAGATCGAAGGTTGCCTACCTTTAGAATTCTTGTTATAGTTTAAGCCAGGTGTCAGTAAACATTTTCTTAAAAGGCCAGATAGTAAACATTTTAGGCTTTTTTGGTGTACATAATTGCCATTACCACAATTAACTGTAGTGCAAAAGCAGCCATAGATAATACTAAGCAAACGGGCATGGTTAATAAAACTTTATTAACAAAAAAAGTAGCTGCCCCATGAACCTTAGTTTTCTAAAATCTGAACATCTGTTGGAAGAGTATTTTATTATTTGCAGTGAAATGAATTCTGGTTAATATACTGCTTTTCTCTAGAGTCTCCTCATTAGCTTTATCAAAGTTTAAAATTGTACAGTTAGCACTCTATTCTTAGTTTTAATTCAAGTATAAGTTCAATGCCCCTACCCTGTGGCAATATTAATAGTGCTGAAGTCTGCTTCTGTAGATTTACAGCCTTGGAAACCCTATGGGGCGGCTAAGAGTCAGAATCAACTCAACGGCAGAAGGTTTGCTTTTCGGGTTTGTTAAACAAATGATATTGCAGACTAGATCAGTTGTAAGCAAATACTCACTCCCTCTCCCCATCTTCATAGAAGATGACCTTGGCGTTGTGACTTGATTTGGCCAATAGAATGTAGGTGGAAGCAACAATGTGTTTGTTCTTCCCTTAAGAGGCATCACCTTTCTCTTACCTCTCTTATATGTATAGTCCCTCTCCATGAGTAGAAATATGCCACTGGCCCCAGAACAAGGAGAAGCACCCAGAGCAGACCTGAAATCTACCTAAACCAAGTTTAGATTAGCAAAATCCAACCAATCTTCCAATCCTGATGGGGCCCAGAGCTTAGAGATATGCCTTGCCCAGCTGAGTAGTAGACAAAATCTAGCACCATAGTCTGAAGCAGAGCCACCCAAGACTGCAGATATGTAAGCAAGAAATACATGCTTATTTTTGCTAGTTATTTTTTATGTAGCACTGCTGGACTGACTGATACAGGGGTAATTAAAGAAAAGTAAGAAAAGCTGAAAACAGGCTAATTTTACCTTCTTCCCAAGCTGGCCCATAGCTGGAAAAAGGGAGAACCTGCAGCCTGATTGTATTTCCATTTTGTGACACATACGGGACTTACCAGAAACTTGTGGAATTCCTCACGTGTATTTTCCCACAGAGGGAGGGAGAAGAGTTGGGAGAATCCCTTCTCAGTGGTAAGTGACATTTAAGATGTTTCAGCCAAGTACTATCTGTGCAATTTGGAAGTGGCTCTTTTTGGTTGGAATCAGGAAGACGGATCAATTGCTTCCTGTGTTGTGAATGAAACCCTAATTCTTCTCCAGAGGCCACGTGGGGCAGTGAGGGGTATAAATCTGAAGGACTGGAATCAGTGTGATTTGCTTGGAATCCTGCCTCTATCAGGTGTGACTGTGGGCAAGTTATTTAGCTTTATCAACACTCAATTTTCTCATCAGCAAATTCGGAATAGCAATTATGTACTTTGCACATTTTTTTTAAGTTTAATACGTATCTTTTTATTAAAAATTATTGCGGTAAAATATATATAACATAACATTTGCCATTTCAATCCTTTTTACTTGTACGATTCAGTGACATTCATCATGTTGTGCAACCATTAGCACTGCCCATTTCCAATTTTTTAAAATCACCCTTAACAGACACTCAATGCCCCTTAAGCAAGAACACATCTTCCCCCTCCCACCTGTCCCTGGTAACCACTACTGAACTTTGGTGTCTATGCATTTGCCTATTCTAGATATTTCATGTAAGAGGGATCATACAATTTTTGGCCCTTTGTGTCTGACTTATTTCACTCGACATGATGTTTTCATGGTTCATCCATGTCATGGCATGTATCAGAACTTTATTTCTCTTTTTAGCTGAAAAATTTTCCATCATGTATATACAACCTGTAAAAACCAAATCCATTGCTGTTGAGTCAATTCTGACTCATAGCAACCCCATAGGACAGAAGAGAACTGCCCAATAGGGTTTCCAAGGAGCAGCTGGTGGATTCAAACTGACTACTTTTTGGTTAACAGCAGAGCTCTTAATCACTGTGCCTCCAGGGATCCTTGTGTATATATACAACATTTCATTTATCCACTATTTTGAGGAGTCAATGAGACAACACACGCAGATTACTTAGCACATGGCAGATGGTCAACAATAAAAAATAGCAAATGGTATTACTTTTCACCAAATTTCTCATTTTGCCCTTTCTTACATCAGAAGATAGCATACTATATTTTTTATGCAAATAACTCGTGTTTGTTTGCCAACTGCTCCCTCTCTCTTGAGGTATTTTCATAAGTGCACTATGCTAATTCTTTTTTTTACAGCAACATGTGAAAAAAAATTGGCATTGTGATGCTTACAAAAATACCTTGCTGGGGGAGGGAGTGGTTGGCCTACAAATGTAGAAGGCACACGTTATTTTCATAAAAATATGGTAATTGATCTAATGACACAGGAACATACACATGTTATAGTACAATTATTCCTATTTAAAATCTAAAGGCACCTGTGGCAGGAAGCACTCAGTGTTCTTAACAGTGCACTGACAGTGCTCTATTTCAGATAGGTTTTACAGGAAAATGAGGGTGATGTTCCAGTCACACTGAGTAGCATGGAGGGGAGGGAAGGGCCTCGGGTGACTGGTAGTAGAGCACTAAGTGAGAACTAAACTTCACAGGAACCCTAGGGGCTCTGTGGTTAAACACTCAGCTACTAACCAAAAGGTCAGCAGTTTGAACCAACCAGCAGCTCTGCAGGAGAAAAGACCTGGAGATCTGCTCCCATAAAGATTACAGCCAAGAAAACACTACAGAGCAGCTCTACTCTGTTCTATAGGGTCACTACCAGTCAGAATCAAATTAACGGCACACAACAACAGCTACAAGCTTCCCAAGCATACAGAGAATTTGGGCAAGCAAAGCGCAGTATTATTAAGATTAACAGTTTTCAGATGGAGTCAGCCTTTTCCACTAACTCAAGCCCGACTGGTAATGATGTTCATGAGATGCCATTTCCTGCCAAACAGTAAGATGTGGAATTTGTTAAATTAAGCCATGTGATGGGTCTGAAATGTATTAAATTAATCCATAATGAATGTCATTCCATCTCTTTTAACATGCTTCCCCAATTAAGCTATTAGGCCTCAGATATCTAAAGAAATTGAGCTGTCCCACTTGTTGCCAATTGGTTAATTCCTTGATGATGGATAAAAGCTATTAACTGCTTTTGTTTTTAAATCTGTGCTTTCTTGAGTCATAACAATCTTTTAATCAGCTGTTACAAAGAAAATGCTTAATTCCCCATAAGCAAATGCTCAAGACAGTCAGATAATTAGTAGGAGAATGAGAAGAGGCCCTGTTGACCCTGTCCAAGAGCCTCCTTAGGGCCCAGGGTGGCCACCTCTACAGTCAACATGCCACATACAGGACGTGGTGGCCATTTTCATTTTATTGGTTCAGTGTTGGGCACACAGCAGATGTTTGGTATTTATCAGGCTGACATGAAGGGAACTCTTGGAGGACTCTTAAGTTTTCTGAAAAATGTCTCCCTCAAGACAAACATTTCCATATTTCGAGAGACATTTCCCATTCCCAGAGGGACTTCAATGGAAATTTTCAATTAGAGCAATATGCCTCTACTGCATCCACATCTGTGGGGAGTGGGGACCATCCCTGCATTGGGAACCAGTCATCACATGTTTTCAGTGATGAAGCAACCTTAGGCTGCAGCCTTCTGGCCACCAAGGTCGGCATGGTGCACAGCAGACATGAAGAGAATTCCCTGAACAGTGTGATATTGGCCCCAAAATATCATGGTGGAACCTTGTACAGTACAGTCTATCAACAGGTACTCAGAGAAAGTTCTCTGGCTGCAGTCAGTCAGAGAGATGTGGTAGAATAAGAAGACAGATGAGATGCAGCAGAAGGGAAGTCAGAGAGACTGAAAACATGAGGACTCCACATGCCATTGCTGGTTTTAAAGATGGAGTCAGAGAGTATGAGAAGGAACGTGAGCAGCCTCAGAGGACAAAGACCAGCTCCTGGCTGACAGCCAGCCGGGAAACAGGGACCCCATTCTACAACCACAAGGAACTGAGTTCAGGCAACAACCTGAGTTAGGAAGTGTGTTCTTCCCCAGATCTTCCAGTAAAGAACACAACCCTGCCAACATCTTTGTTTTAGCCTGATGAGACCATGTCAGACTTCTGATCTACAAAACTGTGAGATAATAATTGTGTGTTATTTTAAGCCATTAAGTTTGTGGTGATTTGTTATTGCAGCAACAGAAAGCTAACAGAGGGTCTAAAATCTGACTTCCTTTGGCCAAAGGGATTTTAAAAGACATGATTCAAGTAGAGGTTTGATGTGCCTGGGCTTCTTCCATCACCATAAGAAATGTCACTGGGCTTCTCCCATCAGTATAAGAATTACAGGACTTGGCTAGTCTAAAGATCTAAGGAGGATGAGAGACACGTGGCGCTGACCTGGATCCAACCTACAGCTTAGACTCCAGCCAAGCTGAGCCCAGCCTGGGTCAACCAACCCACAGGCAATCCACAAATGCATAAATGTTAACATATGGTTGTTTTTAAAGCCACTGCATTTTGAGATGGCCTGTCATGGAACATTATTGTGGATAAAGGGTGAGTACAGAAATTGGTATTGGAAATGGGTTGCTCCCATAACAAAAACCTCAAATATGTGGCAGTGGTTTGGGAACCAGACAGTGATCGGTGTATAAACTGTTATTGGAGGCTGGAAAAAAATGGTAAAAATGGCTGAAAAGCTGAGAACCTGTGTTACATAGTGGCAAACATTGGTAAATGTTGCCTGCAGTAACTTGGAAAGAAGAATATGTTTCTAATGAATTTTCATACTTGAAGATAGAGATCTAAGGCAAATGTTGAAAGCCTGAAATGTTATTACTAGCTACTTTTGATAAACTACAACAAAGACAAGAGCTCAGAATAGAACTGGCTATTTTGTAAGCAGTATTTTGAAATCCAAAAATCCCAGAGTTGGAAATAAAACTGATCCTTACTAAATCAAATGCCAATATGACAGAGAGCTGGTGGGAAAAAATCCAATCCATGGTGCTGCCAGAAAGATAAGCCCTCAAGATAAAGACCAAATCAAAGATATGGCATTAACATCCTTTGTTTGACCTATGAAAGAAATAGAAATAAAGATAGGGCCTAGAATATTTTTCAAATGAAAAAAAAACTTGTAGAAAGATTAAGGGTATAGTTACACAGAAGTACTCATAACTGAGTCTATTTAGACAGAGACCTGTCTTGGAATAAATGTGAATGTGTTTTTTACACATGGAGTTGACTGGAATGAAATACACAGAAAACCCACACAATTTTTACAGTGTTATATTGGCAAAGGAGCCCTGGTGGTCCAGTGGTTAAGAGCTTGGCTGCAAACCAAAAGGCTGGCTGTTCAAATCTACCTACTGCTCCTTAGAAACCCTATGGAACAGTTGTACTCTGTACTATAGGGTGGCTATGAGTCAGAATCAACTGAACGGCAGTGGGGTTTTATATTGGCAAAAGCACTACTGGGCATATAAAAATATTGAGGCAATTAGAGCTGTAAACAGTCCTTTGGGTCCACAAGTTCTACAGAGAGAAAATAGTCTGTGGAAGCTGTTCAGCATTTTCAAGTGTATATTCTCTATGGTCTTCATCAGAAGTGGCCAAGAGAGGTATTAAAAAAGGAATGAAATTCCAGAGGGTGGAACCAAGAGTGGTGGACAACAATGGATGCAGAATCTACCCATAGGGAGCAGAATTCGGGTCAAATCAAGGAACACTTGTTACCCCCAGAGAAGGCACACTTGACACCATTTGCCCAGTAGAATTTCAGACTTACCACGAATCAGTAGCAGCTATGCACCTCCCATTCTTCCCTTTTCAAAGAGAAGTGGTCCTGTCCCCGTTCCAGCATTGTGTCTTAGAGTCTTAGATGTGGGGGGAGCATACAACTTGTCTTTTTAGTTCTTTGGTCTTTGAATCAAGGGGAGCTAAACCAAGATTTGACATAGATCATGGAATCTTGGGTTTGAGCCTGAAACTATGATTGGATAAGATTTTTGGAATTCTTGGGATGGTGTTCCTCCCACTACTAATAGTACCCTTAACTTTGAGTCTGAACTTGCAACTTATTAGGGTCAATAGAATGTTACCAGAAGTGATACAAACAGAGATGTGAAATGTTCTTGTGTGGTTAGTTTTATTTCCTTGGGCTTTTGCCATTGCCATAATAAGCAAATGACTCAGCTAGCCCAGTGGTCCAAGGAAGATGAGAGACACATAGAGCAGACATGGACCTGTACTGAAGCTTGGAGCTAAGCCCAGCTAAGCTATGCCTAGTTCAGCCAACTTATAGCTGATTCACTGATACCAGGTTGTTGTTTTAACCCACTAGATCTTATGGTAGTTATTACAGCATTACTGTAGCAAGAGCTAGTGGTGTAGGAATTTCTTTTTACCTCTTTGTCCCAAAGATTTCATCATTATGAACACCAGTGGCAAGCCCTGTATTTCCTGGGGTTTCTTGTTTGTTTGTTTTTAAATGTGCTTCCTAATTAGGTTTGAAGCTGACAGACCTCTATTTTTGGAACCAGAAAACCTGGTTTTAAATATCAGCTCTGCCATGTACTGATTATATGTTCTTGAACCCATAAATGAATACTTTTTGGGTCTCAGTTACTTCATCTATAAAATAATGATACTTATCCTTACTCCAGAGGGTCTTTCTAAGGATGAAACAAAATAGAAGATTTGAGAAAAGAAGTGTGCTGCCTGACATAAAGCAGTCGGCCCTAAATAATTGAAACTGGCTACTTTTTTTTTTTTTACTAGATGGTGTCCAAGGTTTTTTCTAGCTCAATAACACCAGGATACTAAGAAATAGTTGATTTCCACTGCAATAGTCCCTGATGCTTGTTTGATGATGAAAAACACTTTTATTTCACTATTTGAGGTAATTCTCACATTTGGAGCATCCCTGGAAGGGTCAACACATTGATTTAAATGTATACTTTGTTGTGCTTGACTAACATCACAGTACATTTTAAGAGAGGTCCATCAGAAAGACACAAAGCGTTTTAGTTTATCAGTGGGTTCCTAGCACATATCAGGCCAGCACGTTGAAATGACAGAGAACATATCCAGTTAGTCCACAAACCAGGCAACATTTATGTAGTGGCTGTAAACCCGTTGCCATCGAGTTGGTTCTGACTCATAGCGATCCTATAGGACAGAGTACAACTGCTCTGTAGGGTTTCCAAGGAAGTGGATTGCCACATCTTTCTCCCACAGAGTGACTGGTGGGTTCAAACTGCTAACCCTTTGGTTAGCCGCCCAGTGCTTAACCACTGCACCCCTAGAGCTCCCATAGTGGCTGGCTGTAGTCCTAGAGAAAGAGACCCAAGAGTAATGTATATTAAAGAAAGGCACCATAACCGCTCTCCAGAAAACGCTACAGTCTAAAGCACCCATCCATATGAACTAATAAAAATTGACTCAACAACTTATTTAAATTTTTTAGAAATGCATTGTAAATTTCTAATACAGTAAAAACCCTTTTCTACCAAAACTAGAGCTTAAGATTTCTAACTTAAAAATTTTTTTCAATCTTTTAATCCAATCTAGTAAAGATTGAAAAACTTGTCTATAATACACAAATCTGCTTTCTTGTTTTAGGAAATAAAAGGTAGTAAGCCTATTCTTAGAACCCTGATGGCACAGTGGTTAAAGTGCTCAGCTGCTAACCAAAAGATCAGAGGTTCAAACCCACCAGCCACTCCACTGGAGAAAAATATGGCAGTCTGTTTCCATAAAGATTTACAGTCTGGGAAAACCTATGGGGCACTTCTACTATGTCCTATAAGGTTGCTATGACTCTGAATCGACTCGACAGCAATGGGTTTGGGTTTTAAGCCTATTACTTACTCTTATTTGAGAATTCCGGGTGCTGCTTGGCCCCAGGATCATCATTATCAGTAGGCGATCTCATAATACAGGACCAAGGGCTTAGAAGTTACCAGACTTGGGAATAAATGTCTCAAAATTATATTAAGTGCTCTGAAAGTTAACTTTTTGAATCAGACCCAGCACCTTATTTTGCTATGTATGACTCTTTTGCTCAGGGCATAATGTAAATAGAAACAACAACAAATAAATAAAAACATAGTTCAGGTTCTCTGAAGATGCAGTTAATTGCAGTTTTGCTGTATTTCTGCACAACGCTATTTTCCTTACCATAACTCTGTCGATTACTAGGAGTGGACTATTTCATGCACAATTTAGTGCAGAGACAGGCGGTATTTATCAGTTCCTTCATGGCAAAGAAGAATCATCTGCTTGAAGGCCATCCCTCATGCTGCTGTCAGCCGCATGGTCACGAGCTGAATAATAAAACAGCCCCCACAAATACTGGATATGTGATAACTTCATTAATTAAAGAATTAGGATTCTTTTACAAATGGGGTGGATACCCAACACTTCAGCAGAACATCCTAGGTAAGATAGAGTCCATGCCTTGGCTCGTCCATCATCGTTTAGAATTAGCTTTCATGCGCTTGACCTTCACCATCACTCTTTTTGTCAAGCTTGGGTGTCAACACAAAAGAAATTGGTTCATGGGTGAAAGTACTGAATGTGCATCTGATCACACTTCTTTCAGGCACTCACCTTCTCACAGTAAGGGATCAATTAAAACCAAATGGAGCAGATTTCTCTGGATATCTAGGTCGGCGATGTGGAATGCTATGGTTTGGGCAAAGAAGCATTTAACTGGAGAAGAGAAGCTCTCCTGGCTCGAGCACAAACAGGCCAGGCATGTATGTCATAAGCTGCGGGATGTAAACACATTCAGCCCTGGACACAAAAGGACAAGGACACAAGAGACCGTCTGTCATGTCATTACCTGAATATCTAGCTGTATTATTTATAACCCAACTTGCAGCAGATGTTGTCTTTTTTAACACAAATTCTCCTTCCAGGGCATTATGCATGAGGCCTAATTGTAAATGCCTATATTGTTTCTTTCCCCTGCTGATTTATTGTTCTATAGACATCTACATGGGAACGTGGTGTGGAACTGCGCTGTTTTCTCTATTAATTATTTTCACTCTTTGATTACTAATTTCAGAAGACAAACTTTTCACTGTTGACCTCCTCGGGAGTGGATTGTTTTACAACGAGACCGTATTAGGGAAATGAGTCCCCAGTGAAAGCAGAAGGGCATGAAAACCTTGTGTCTTATTTACATTATCCCAAACACAAGTTTCCCTGTAATTTTCCCCCTTAGATCTTTAGCTACTCGTGAAAGAAAAGTCATACATCCAGGAACAATGATCCTACTGGAGTTATTTTATAATACTGGAGTTAATGTATGGGAAACATTTGTTTAAAAAAAAAAAAAAAAGTACTATCTGTTAGGAGGTAATAAGGAACTTACACACACCTCTGTACCGGAGCTAAAACCATAGCCCACCATGCGTGGTACACAGTAGGTTCTCAGAAATTATGAACGCCCTTCAAATTTAGAATTTGACATGATTTCCAGAGTAATTTCTCAACATACGATGAGCCAAAATTTGGGAGAAAGGTTGGAATTCTTTTCCAATTTTCAATGCTTTTGTGTGCCAAGATATTTGGTTGGTCCTTTTACCTAAATGCTGATGTGTATGTGGGGAACCCCTGCCTCCTCTTGCCCTCAAGGAGAGAATCACAATCCTGGGCTAGAGCACCCAGGGAGATAGCCCTTTCCTCTCACTACTTCTCACCTCATTGCAAGCCAGGATGGAAATGCAGAAGCTGGTGGCCATTAGGGCCATTATCTTGAACCCTGGCTGGGAGGCAGGGATGGAGATTACAGGGTAAGCATTTGTTGCCTGCTTCATATGCTGCTGGTCTCTGCATGGGTCTTGTACCTTCTTTGGAGTCTTTGCTGACAAAGGTTGTGAACTCAGACTCAGAAAGATCTAGAGAGACCTCCTAACTCAAGTCTTGATCCTGTGCAGCAATCCTTTCTATCCCATCACACTTAAACGACCACCCAGCTTCTGCAGGGACACCCCAGGATGGGAAACATGCTTACTCAAGAAGTAGCAGCTCATCCTATTTTGTGAGATCTCTAATACTTTGGAAGTCTTTCATCGTACCAAGGTTCTGGCTGGGGGTGGGGATTAAGGGATAAGTTATCTAACTTCCTCTCATCTGTTATATCTGCTTTCTTGACCCACACAGAGGGAGCTTAATCAGTCTGCCATATATGACAACAGATATGGACTTATTTGACAAGACTGAGCGGGATTACGGTGCCATATTTCATTCCTGGGCACAGGGAAATAGTCACTTTTGACCCATCTTGCCTTGTCCCGCTCCACTTTGTCAAAGGTGGGCAGACGGTCCTCTCATTCTGGGAAAGATTCAGTAGGTAAGCCTGGTTGGGGAAGGCAGAGGAAGGATGAATGAGGGTGTAGGAAGTATGGAACTCATGTCTGAGAAAAAGCTCAGGTGGATGGATCACCTTGATGCTTGGTTTGGCTCAAACTGATATTCTCTATACCATCCAATACTGGATTGTTCCAACAGCCCTGTGCCTAGGCTGTCCTTTCATATACTAAAGATCTGACTTTGCAGACCTGCTTCATTTCACAGGGGCAGTCACGTGTTCAAAATGGAACAAAAAGACTTTGTGTATAGAAGGCCTGGTGGCATCACTCCCTTCATTGCCTAACTTCTCACTTGCCCTTCAGAATGGGGATATAGAGATGGAAAATACTTATTCTCAGGGCCTTAACACTGTCATTATGATTAGTTGATTGCTCCAAGGCCTGTTGTATGACCAAATGTACCAAACACCATATATATGCATGTTTATATTTGCTTATATATACATATGTTTCACATTCCATCCCAAACGAGCAAACCATTTTCCTGTATGAGGAGACACCTGTGACTCCCCTGCCATCTGGTTGGTGTGAGTGATAGTTCTTCAGTCATTCATACACTCATTCAATCATTCGTCCAACATCTATTCTCTGCTACATATGTGAAAACATGGCTAAAAGTGTATCTTCTGTTCCTGGCACCTAGTAGGCACTCAAAAAAAAAAAAAGTTTACCATGAAAATTTTAGATGGTGCAGTCTTATTGTAGCTAAGGAGTGGATACAGTCCGTAAAGAGCTCCAAAATTTTAAACTACTTGTCTGGGAGTAAAGTGATTGCTTATTCTCACCATACAATTTTTAAACAGTCTTTTTTTGAAATAATTATAGATTCATAGGAATTGCAGTGATAATACAGAAAAGTTCCAGGTACTCTTCACCGAGCTTCTCCCAGTGGTAACACCTTACATAATTATAGTACAATCTCAAAACCAGGACACTGACATTAATACAACCCTGGAAGCTTATTCAAATTTCAGTTGTTTTATATGCACTCATTTGTGTCGCTGGGTGGTGCAAATGGTTGACACACTTGACTGCTAACTGCAAAACTGGTGTTCAAGTCCACCTAGAGACATCTTGGAAGAAAGTTCTAGTGATCTACTTCAAAAAATCAGGTATTGAAGACCCTATGAAGCACAGTTCTACTCTGACACACATGGGGTCTCCATGAGTTGAAATCAGCTCGATGGCAACTGGTAACTAGTAATTTGTGTGACCACATAATTTCTTACTGTCTAGCATTCAGAACATGAAGGGCTTACTTAAATTTTTTAGATGAGTACCTTTCTCCCAAGGGTCCATTCATAGTAGCTTCCTAAATTGGGCTAGGTCTCTCAAGAGCTCAGTCAGCATATTCTCTCTCTCTCTTTTTTTTTCTTTCCTCTCAAGGATACAGGAAAATGGGGCTCTGATATGTGGCAGTGATGATGGAGCTAAGGACGTGGTACTTGTGGCTGTTGATTAGAACCTGCGGTTGGATCCAGTGTAGGGGAGGGTACCTACGAAGCAAACAGGCTCAACCCAGAGTCTGAGAAGCACCTGTAGAAAGGGTAGTACAGCAAGAAGGAGTCATGAGAGAGAGGAGTGAACCTGTGACAGGCTTATGCTTATTATTCCAGCAATACTAGAGGTGCAGGGTCACAGGGCCAGGGAGCAGAACAGAGGCTTAGTCGCCCTCACAGAAAGACAAACCATACCTCACCTTCCCAGCACTTCAGGTTTGAGCTTCCTGCTCACCAGGCTTTGGAAGATGGGGCGATCTCAGGAAGATCTCAGGCACTGGGGGAGACAGGCAGAAGATGTGGGGGTTGGGAGTCTCCCCAGCCAAAACCTACTTCAATTGATCAGCCAGCCTCTCTGAATAGCTGCCTTTGACATCTCCGTGGGTTGTGAAGGAGGTGTGGTCATCACAAATGAAACAGACCACAGGGGGTGGAAGAGACCTCTGCAGGGCCCCTAATCAATTACTAAAAACACAGAGAGGGTCCATGGAAAATGAGTGAAGGAGACAGATGCATGCTGGCACTCAGTGGTACCGCAGGACACCAAAGGAGTAGTTGGGGGATTTTTAACTTCACAGAGGACGGGGTGATTGTTTTCTTTCATCAGTCATTGCCCTTGGAAAACAAAACAGACACCAGAAGTGACGGACTGTCCATAGGAAAAAAAAAAAAATACATACAAAGGCTGAAAAGGATGAAATAAAAAGAATGGAACTCTGCTTTTCTGAAATCATTTAAATAGGCTTGAATGCCCAGAGGGCCTAGGCACTATATGATGTGTTACAGAGAGGTTGGTAGCTCCCAAAGAGGATATGAAATGGGAGACGAATATTATTAATCATCCCTATTTGCTGTAGCTAAGTTAGGAAACCGAGGTAAAGTGGGAATGAGTGATTCTACCCCCAAACTCACATGCCGAGGCAGCCACAGAGCTGGGATTGACAGACAAAAGCTTGGTGCCCCACAAAGCAGAGGAGACATGGAGGGCTGGTGAGTTTCATGCTGCTGAAGGCAACAGTGCCCAGGAACCTAATATGCCACAGGCCAGAGGCTGATGTCTTCTACCTGAAAGACTCTGTGTGTGTGGTCCAGGACTCCAGGCAGTTCACCCGCTTGGTCCAGGCTGGCTCCCCTTCACTTGCGAAGACCCAAAGGAATCGGACTGGTGTTGAAGCTGTGAGGGGCAGAAAGTCCTAGATGGTCAAACTGAGGTTACAAAGAACAGGCTAGAATATCAAATTCACTAAGACAGAAATTTTTGGCTATTTAGTTCACGTCTGTATCTCCAGGACCTGCAGCAAAACTAGGTGCTCGATCTATATTCCTGGAACGACGGAACGGATCGTGTTGATGACTTTCTCAGTGCCAGGCATGGTAACAGGCAACAGGAACGGAAAGAAGAGTAAGTCAGTAGTTCCCAAAGAAGACCTGTGAGAGATTAATAGGTGTTCAAAAGGGGCCCAGGGAATTTGGGCATTTATTTTGCCCAAATAAATGTGGGAAATGCTAAGTTTTGCTTTATTTTGGAAAGATTTAGCCTTTAAGAAGCAAATGCCATTTGTGAAGTTCCAAGAGGCAGATACGTTTGTATTGTTTTCTAAGTGTAACGGACTGTGTGGTAACCCCTTATCCAACACACACCTTTGGAATGTTTATTGGAACTAGTGTTTGTTCCTTGGAAAAAGCGTGATTTCTGCCCTCAAGTAGCTCACAGTCTCTTGGTGGCCACTTCCATTCAATTCTGCCAATCAGTAATTGCTCAATGGTATTGGACATGATTGGGATCACTGTAAATGATGGCTTCCAATAATTTTACCTCAAGGCATTTTACCCACTACGGGTCCTGCATAGTGACTACCTGGTACCTCATCAGCCTGTAGTATGCACTCATTGAATTCCTCCACTGGGCAACCTGGGTCACTTTGGGTAGAAGTCCTAGTCTCCCCAAAGCCAGTCAGTTCTCGATCTAAGCATAAGCTCACGACCTGATACCTATGACCAGGATAGGGTCACACGCCTCAAAGCTATTTGTCTTCTCAAGAATTCTGACCCAGTAACACGAAGTCTAAATTCTGCTACCACCCCCATCGTAGACACAGAGCTGAATAACAAAATGATGCTCTTTCAACATCATGGCCAGAATACGCCTTCACAAATCAGAGCCCAGAATTACCAATGAGGAGCAGTCACAGAGCCCCCCATTTCGGCCACACGTTCTCTCTGGCGGTGGACTCTACCCTTGCTGTAGCCGGAATAAATCACCAGTGCCCTTACTGAAAAGGGAGTTAATTGCATTTGGAAATACTCCAGGCACTGGGGTTTGTTTGGTCAAAGACATGGGCAAGGATAGGGTAACATATGCACCCACTTTCATGATATACATGTTAAGAATAGCGGTGCCTGTGTTACCTAATTTATAATGGATACCACACACACTCCTCCCTGCCTTCCTTTCCCAGCAAAGAATGTGAGAGGAAGCATGGCAGTATTTTTGTTTTAGGTATAACAGTCTGTCAGTATCAAATTCTCTCAGTCAGTGGGGAGCATATAGTGTTGATTTACTGAAAATCTGGGATTATGTCTGCTCTGTGGTGAGTGTAGATTTAAGAGAGGAGAGGTAAGGGGTCTCCAAAAGGTGAAGAAAAACACAAATGAAAGCTAGCAAGGAAAAAATAGCTTGACAGTTAAGATACAGTGCAGCCACCGACAAAATCTTCTGGAAAGAAAGGCCCAGGAATGAACACACACACGTACACACGGGCCTGCGCAGACACATGAAAAAAAAAAAGCAAGTCCTATAAACCACAAGGTCTGCAACCTTTTCAATTAACCCCTTTTTCTTTGAGGCATTGTGATGTGTCAGTGAAGACCCACACAGGCTTAAATACTGTCATGTTTCACGCTGGAGAGAAAACGTGACAACACATACAAAGTTTTGTTTCCGTTTTTAAGAACTGGCTTTAAAAAAAAAAAAGACTTGTGAGGAGTAAAGAGGGAATTCTTCCCTTCAAGAGCCCTTTGACACTTGACTACATTCCTGGTCCTTTTTGTCACCTATATTTCATTACCCTGATCATATCCCTCATCTCTTACTCTTTCTCCCCTTTGCCTCAAAATAACTATCACCCAGTGTTACTTTACCCAGAAATATTCCCTGGAAAGCACTCATAGTTCCTGCTTTTCCCCTTCTTTTTTTTTGTCATTTTTGGAATGGAATACAGTAAATACTACTGAAACGTGAGTTGGGGGAGGGGACCTGTGACAGTACCTAACAGATTTTTTAAAATAATTAATGTTTGTTATTGTTATTGAAAATATACATAGCAGAACATACACCAAGTCAACAATTTCTACATGTACAATTCAGTGACATTGATGATATTCTCCAGGTTGTACAACCATCCTCACCTTTCTTTTCCAAATTGTTCCTTCACATTAACATAAACTCACTGCCCCCTAAACTTCCTATCTAACCTTTCAAGTTGCTGTTGTCAATTTGTTCCTATATAGATAGTTCTTTAAAAGAGCACAATGCTCAAGGCAGACATTCTTTACTAATTAAGCTAAACTGTTGTTTGGTTAAAAGAAGGCTAAGAACATTTGAAAAGGGATTTTGATACCTTTCCCTTTTCTGGGATGGGGCTTTGGGCAAAAGCTGGTAAGACTAGAGTAATGCGGGTGATGGCGACTTACCTGCAAAGGGGAGTCCTGTTGGTGATCTCCACTCCTACCTCTCCCTGACCCCACCATCTCCGAGAGGTACCTTGTAGACTTTAGGACAGTGGGTAGGTGAGCAGGGGCTCTTCCTGGGTCCCAGCAGTGTCCCTGTGGGCCACAACTCTACAAGGATCTGATGAGAAGAGCAAGGGCTGAGCACACCAACAAGTAGGTTGTTGTTAACTGCTGTACAGTTATCTCTGACTCACGGTGACTCCATGTGCAACAGAATGAAATGTTGCCCTGTCTTGTGCCATCTTCACAATCGTTGGTGTGCTCCAGTCCAGTGTTGCGGCCACTGTGTATTTGGGATGCCTCCCAACCGAGGGGATTCATCTTCTTCTACTATACTGGGCAATATTCTGTTGTGATCATTAGGGTTTTCATTGGCTAATTTTCAGAAGTAGATCTTCCAGGCCTTTCTTCCTTGTCTGCCTTAGTCTGGATGCTCTGCTGAAACCTGTCCAACATGAGTGACCCTGCTAGTACTTGAGATACAATGGCATAGCTTCTAGCATCATAGCAACACACAAGCCACCACAGTACAACACACTGACAGACAAGTGGTCGAACAGGCATGTAAAAAAAAAAATTGCTATCAAGTTGATTCTGACTCATAGTGACCCCATGTGTTTCAGAGTAGAGCTGCACTCCATAGATCCCCAGGAAATAGATCGCCAGGCCTTTCTTCATAGGCACGTCTGGGTGGATTCAAACCCCCAGGCTTTCAGTTACTAGCTGAGTGTATTAACTGTTTGTGCCACCCAGGGAATCCTGGAACAGGCAAGTAGAAGGGGTTAAATGTCATATGTGTGAAGGTCCCTGGTAGCTAGAGAGGTGAGGAAGGTCTGGGATGGGCAAGAGGGCATGCTCAGTACCCCAGACTACAGAGGCCACCAACCAAGAGACATAGCACTGCTCAATGTCTCAGAAAAGTGAGATGAGGTAGAAGAAAAAGAGGAGGAAAGAGGGACAAATAACAGCACAGAAGGCTCTACTAACTTCAGTAATCCTGGAGAAGGATACAGAACTATCTAGTTATGAAAGAAATGCCACTTTGCCTTTTTATTTTTTAATCATGAACTGCTAATCTTCATACTTGGGATTCCTAAGCTCTTTTGCTAAAGTGGACTCTTAGTTCGTGATTCTCCAAGGCAGCAGACATGGCTCGGAGGCTTGGATAGGGTTCTGCTCCAAGAAGGAGGCTGGCCCCTGCTTGGAGCGTCCCACGTCCCGGTTTGTCCAGGAGGGATAACCCTGCTTTGTTCCTGTTGTCCCCAAGTGATTGTTGGTAACACCCCCTCTCACTCTTTAAAGCGTCCTGGTTTTGACAATAAATTATATGGTCAGCCAAAGTACAGGCCAATTGGGGGCTTCTTTTAATAGGACTAACAGCTATCCCTTCTGTTGAGAATAAAAACTGCCTGAAAAGAGAGCCAAAAGAAACTCAAGCAAGGCATAAGTCCTTCAAGAGCCCCTTCTCTACCTCGGAGACAAGAGCAGTTGGAGCTGGGAAGAAGCCTGTTTGCACATACTTGGGCCCAATTTTGACAGCACCTCTTTTGGAAGGCCGAGGGTAGGGGGGTGCAAGGATACAGCTATTCAGTGGCACCAGGGCCTGGTTGTGAGCACTGTCGTTCACAAAGCAGTGTGACAACAAGTGTAATAGCGACCCCCCATTAAGGGGACCCCAGCAACAGACCCACTGAGGGAGAGCGTGGGCTCTGGGCTCCAAGGCGCCCTTTAAAAACGTAGCCTTAAGGGTGTCTTTCACTTTTTATTATCACCACGCAGGAAGAATGCTGGAGACTAGAAAGAAAACAACTGCAACTCCTCTCAGATTCTTCCCGAACTGCACATTGCCAAGAAGCCTGCCTTTTTTACATTTCAAAAGAGGCTGCTTTCTCTTTAAAAAGTAAGAGCTACTAGGTCTGATGCCGCTGCCTTTATCAACCATGAAGTTCCCAGCAAGGTGCTGTTAGAGCCTGATTAAACTTCATACCAACCCGTGTCCCCGATGGTAACCCAGAGACGTCCACTGAGATGGGAGCGCCGACTCCGTTTAATTGCCCGGCTCTCTGTGATGGCCAGATTTCTTGTCTCTCAAGGTCTGGGATGGAAACCCATGTGATCAGATGAACTATCCAGGGGGCTTGACAGATCTGAAATGCGAATATGGAAATGGCATTGTGCTCTACTGCGACTTGTGAAACCCCAATGGAACCCTCTCAGAACAGTGTGGGATTCGTAGAAAGCACATTTTCTAATTGAACACTAATTATTATTTAAAAAAAGGAAACAGTTCGTGTGCATATGCATGTATGTATGTGTGTGTGTATATACACATCCAAAGACAAATATAGGACAGCAGTGGGTTTTTTGTTTTTGTTGTTGTTTTGGTACTGTCTTTAGATTCTTGCTATTCTTTGCAGTTATAGGATAATAATAACTTGTATTTACTCAGTGCCATCTCCAAGGAATTCCAACATTGAAAATATCAGGTTTATTCTCTTTCTTCTACAGTGAATGAAGAAATAGATATGTATTTGTTATTATATTCTTTTATTTCCTAGAGAGGGAAAACAAAGCTCTGGCCAAGCCAGTGACAGGCAAGAATTAGAAGCAGCAAGTCCCCTTGAATCTACATCACATTCTGTCTCCAAAGGAAGGAAGAAAATGGACAAGACGCACTAACAAACCCCAGAGTCCCTGGATTCCCCGGAAAACCTCTCTTCCTTCTGGAAAGTCATCAAAAGCAAACATGCTGCCTTAGTGCACAGCAGTGACTGAAATAACGCTATAGAGCAACCATTCTTGACCTTCCAGCCTCCAACTCCTTTTTAGAAATCGCCTCCCCTACCACTCCTTGGACTATTTGCTCCTAAAGATTTTAATCTGCCAAACAAATTTGGTAGCGAGGCTCTGCTAACAGCTTGAGATGCACTAGTCGTACCCCCACCTCCCTGGGATGGCTCTGACCTTTTCCCCATCCATACACATTATCCATTGTTAACACACCGACTTGCTGTCTTTCCAGCCAAATCAAAGAAATTTTCCTGATTCCTTCTGCAGCCTTATTCTGAGTAAATATGTGACTTCCATTAGGCTTTTTGAAATATGTAAAATATATAGACACCCATTACTACCTTCAAGGACCTCTAGCTGTTTGGAGACACCTTCCTGGGAATCACTCCTTCACCCAAAATGAGTTTGAAGATGAAAATTATTGCTAAAGGGAAAGGAACTGTAGGTGTAAGCAGATATTTATAAAAGCAAACGTTTCCCCACCTGGATTGGTCAGGGCCTAGCAACCAAGAAAGGGATGTTTTCCAAACGAGATTAAGTATTACAGCAAAAGGCGTAAAAACCAAGACAGGCGGCAGAAGAGGGAAGTGAGTTAGTTTATACGGGAGTAAGGTTCTATTGTGTTAAGCTGTTCCCCCTGAAATGACATTTCCATTCAGCTAAGCAATTTTCTCACCACCCCCCCCGCCCCCCACTTTATTAGGTTTTTGGCAATTGACCCAAGGAGACCCAAAGAAAGGCAGGTTATAATTATATAATTGACATGCATAGCGTGATGAAAATACAGGAAGCTGCACACAATTTTTCATTAATTAATATATTTTTTCCTCAGTACAATAAGGAAGGAAATTGTAAATTTGTAATCAGGCAGATCTCTAAGTTTTCCAAGAATAATGACTATTCTTTGCCCAACTAGAGTAAAAGGACAATATGTCACACTCTGTGCAAATCTCAACTGGGTTCCTATGTAGCCCAAGTAAGACTTCAGAAATTCTCATAAATCTCTTTTTGATATTTATTATTAATTCATTGGGGGAATGTTTTCTTTATTCTAAAATTTGAGGATCTGTTTGGAAAGTTTCCTGAGTCTAGAGTTTCCTGGAAAAAGGCTGACTGGGAACCAAATTGCTCCAGTGGTTTGGTGGTGTCTGAGCACAGGCCACCAGCCACAAACTTCTACTATGTCTCCAATGGGCATCTCCGCAGAGAAGCACTGGGGACCAGGAGGACACACTTCCCTCCAACACTATTAGGACTGTTGTTAGGTGCTAGCCAGTTGGTTCTGAGTCATAGCGACCCCATGTGACAGAGCAGAAATACCCCATAGAATTTTCTAGGCCTTTTTCCCATGGAACTGCTGAGTGGCTCAAACTGCCAACCCTCCAGTTAGTAGCTGTGCATTCAATCATTGCTCCATCAGGACTCCTTTACTATTAGACTAGTTCCTGGAAAGTGGACAGAAACACCCAAATACCCTTGTGATAAACCCAATCACTTTGTTAATAAACAAAAAGCAGGAACAGCAGTCCTACTTATTTCACACTAATTGATGAGTCCAAATGAGGACAGTTAGTAGGCCAAATTCTGACTTTATTTCATTTATAGAGTTCCCCCACCTCAAATGTAAAAGGCTCCTGAATTGCCTGCCTTATGATTTTGGTCTATTGATTGATTATCTACAACCAGACCCACATTTCCACTGAAGAGTACAAAAAACAGTTGCCAACAAGTTAATTCCAAGTCATGGAAACCCCATATGTGGTGAATAGAAACTGTGCTCCCTATGACTGCCAGGAATGACTTTCTTCTAAGGTACCTCTAGCTGGGTTCGATCCACCAACCTTGCAGTTAGTAGTCACAAGCTTAATTGCACCACCCAGAGATTCCACTTAAAACTAGCCGTTGCTCTACAAGGATATCAGATAAGTGGATCCGGCAGGGGGTGCCAGAGACGTAAGAACCCAAATCCATCTCCAGGAGTAGGATGAAGCTAAGTAAAGGGAATGTGACAGCTAGGTATTCAGGAAATATTCCTTACAGTCAAGCCTATTAGACGTTGGGAGACAGTCTCCCAAGGGAAGTGGTGGAAACCCCATGTTAGAGACGTTTAGAAGGAGGCCTGGCTGTATCGGTGGAAAGTTAACCATACGAAACAATCGTGCCCTGGCAGGGGAGAGAGGAGACAAGTTTAAGAGGTCTTTCCAGCTCTAATTTCTAAGAATCTGATTAGACTAGACAGAAGAAAAAAAAAAGAAAGAAAATTTGAAACACGAAAAAAAGAAACAAAAACCAGAAGAGAGAATATCGTTCAGAAACACAATTAGGAAACACTGGGAAATCCCTAATCAGCATTCGGTCACCAGTCCCATCTGCAGCTGCCACAGAGGGGTGGGTTTCTAATATAACCCAGGGAGGGGAGCCTAAAACCAGGTAGGCAGAGGGGAGGCCCTCTCAACCTGCTTTGAACAACATTGAGGACTGGAGAGCTGTTTGTTGGAACAGAGTGCTGAGAAAAAGGAAGATGGAGACTGGGCAGCCAGGGACGTTTCTTCCCTTGTGCAGTTTTCCTATTCCTTCTTGCTTTTAATCAACACAGTCCTGTCCAAACAGTGGCTTTCCTTGCAGATAAAGCCAGACGTAAGCTCCAAACTCACTTTTTTTTTTTTTTTGCAAAGAGTACCTGAGAGCCCTGGCGGCACCGTGGTTACAAGCTTGATGGATAACCAAAAGGTCAGCAGTTTGAATCCACCAGCTGCTCCCTGGAAACCCTGTGGGGCAGTTCTACTCTGTCCTGTAGGGTCACTCTGAGTTGGAATTGACTCAATGGCAATGGGATTTTTTTTTTTTTTTAGTACTCCAGCAGGATAAACAAGTTTCATGTATTTATAATTGAATGTGTATATGTGTGAGAGAGAGACAGACAGACATAGAGAGACAGAAAGACAGAAAGCAACAGAAGAAATAGAAAAATTGACATGGAGTGAGAAATAGACACAGAGAGAGAAATAGAAAGATAGGCAGACAGAAAGAGAGAAACAGAGAGAGAGATGACAGGAGACATTTCCATACTTTTATGGGTTTATTTTTAAACTGGTTTAAAGAACTGTGACCTGAATTGAGAGTGAACCAGGCTCCAAAAAGGCAGTTTTCCTGAACATGTACAGACAAAGGAAATAGTTTCCTTACCGAAAGAAATCACTTGAAAGCTTTTAGGCCAGACACGGCTCAGGCTCCGATTTCCTTTCTTGGAGCCCTTTGATGAACGACTCATATGGAGAGTCAAGCATCTTGCGCCTGGTTTGAATTTAAGCTGTTGCTGACTTTGGTGGAAAACTTTCATAAACTCAATTCTGGCTTTCTTCCTTTCCCCCACCAAAAAAAATCGAATGTTGACCAACTTTGGATCTGGCCTTGGATATTCATCTTGAATCATTCATTCTCAGTGTGATCATTATTATCAACTGGACAGGAAGCAATTTTTCCCCCAAAGAGACCGAATGCCTTCTGGTCCTCCCCTCTGGGGCTCTTAGCCCTGCCATTCCCCTTCTGGGGTAGGTTGAGGGAGAGGCAGACATGGAGGACAAGGATGCAGGAAGAGAAATGGAACAGGTATGATGGTTTTAGGAAACTGCTGGGGAGCTGATCCCTCTGTGGCAGTGTCCTTGTTATGGCGACAATACCACATGGATCCCATCCAGCACCGAGCAGAGGCCATATTCTCCACGGGCCAAATCCTTTCTTCAGGAATGAGCTGGCCAGGAGCGGAGTTTTAAAGCAAAACCTTTGCCCTCAAAACAAGACTGTTGGTCACTTGAGAATCGCATCCTGGGTGGATTTTCCTTCTCTTTGCCGGACTCTTTGGTGAGAGGTGAGAGTCTGGATCCCCAGAGCATTTTGTTCAGGAACCTACCCTGCTTTCAGGATTGTATAGCGAAAAACAAGAGAAAAAAAAAAAAATTTTTTTTTTTTTAGAACCAATCCAGTCTGCATTCATAGCCCAGCTCTGCCACTAAAGTGGGTAACTTTGAGCAAGTAACTTCCTGATCCTCAGTTTATCTGTACATTTGAGATATTAACCTGAATTTACAGGTATCTGTGAGGACTAAATGAGATTGTGTTTCTAAAATTTCCTACTTTTATTCCATTCTTCCTTGGAGACCCTATGCTCTTGTCTATAAGCCTGCAAATTCCTCTGGTTCTAAGTAACTAAAACAATGGTGTCCATTCCAAGAATGGTGGATCCAAGGATATCCCTGAGGCCTTGGGGCTTGAAGTGAACCACGCTGTGTGTGCCTACCCCCAATGTGTTTACAGAGATACAAGCAGATTTAAATGAATTCCAAAGGCAGTTTTGAGTGGAAGCTTACAAACGGAAAATGTCGAAGGAATGTGTGTGGAAGCAGGAGAAGGGTCCATCCTGTTTGGCCTCATGATGACAGGGTGGGAAGCTGTGACATCACTGTCATGTACCTCGCAGCATCAGCTGCCCACTCCCAGCTACACTGGTCCTAGTGGCTCCCAGAACTACGCTCAGCAAGTGCTGAACTCTAGCAGTATTACAAGGGCCCCTGGGCCAGTGTAAACAACCTGATTGGCCACAGCCTCCAGGGGCGACTGACAGGAACACTTTTCTCTTGCACAAATGAAAGTTCCTGAACTTTAGGCAGCTTATTGCCGTAAACTCCTTTAAAATTTTGGTTATAAACAAGTCAAGCAGATTATATTAGCTTTTATGATGGTATAAATTTGATAGCTACCTACACATCCACTTCAATTAAAAAATACATAATCCATTTAAAAAAAAAAAAAGCAGGGTATAACTGCTTAGCTGAGGCTTCTAGACCATTGGTGTGATATGGTGTGTTAGTTTGCTATGGCTGCTATTACTACAAACTTAGTGGCTTAAAACAACACAATTTTTTTCTCTTACAATTCTGGAGGCCAAAAGTCCAATACAGTTTCACTAGATTAAAGCCAAGATGTTAGCAAGGCTGATTCCTTCCAGAGGCTGCAGGAGAGAATCCATTCCTTGCCTCTTACAGCTTCTGGTGGCTGCCAGCATTCTTTGGTTTGTCATTGCATCACTCCAGTCTCTGCTTCCATGGTCACATTGCCTTCTCTTCTATAATCAGGTCTCCATCTGTCTCTCTTTTGAAAGGATAGTTGTAATGATATTTAGGACTGACCCAGATAATCCAGAATAATCTAACCATCTCAAAATGTTTAACTTAATCATATCTGCAAAGTCTCTTTTGCCACAAGGTAACATTCACAAGTTTCTAGGTACTGGGATGTGGATTCTTTGAGGGCCATTCGGCTTGCTATACATGAAAATCCCCCTTCATTAACAACAGCCAGCAGTTGTCTTGTTTAAAAAAAAAAAAGTGTTCCTGGCTCAACTGAATAGGAAAAACAATTCTTTGGCACCCTGATTTTTTACCCATTTTAATTCTATGATACAGCTGCAAGACCTGTGTATTACAGCAGCATCATTTCTTGAAACTGCCACTGCGTCTGCCATCTCAGAAAAGAAGTGGAGAAGTGGCTTCCAAAGATAATCATTTAAGGCCTTCCTCTCCTTTACGCAGAATTACTGTCTACAATTGTCCTAGTCATTTTCCATCAAATCTAAACCAATGATGTGCTTGAAGTCTGGCAGGAAAGTGTATGCTTTCCAGACACAGAAAAACCTAAATTTGTACCTCCCTTAATAGTGGATAGTGGGTTAAGGGACAGAGTGTGGCATTTAAGCTGGGAATAGTTGCCCAGCTGAAAAACAGGAGGTTGAAAGGGGACAGCCGTTTAAAAGTCACTCTGATATGACCCATTCCCCAAACAATTCATCTCGGGGTCATAGTCATTGTTGCCAGGTGGCATAACATTTATTATTATATTGTCTTGGGCTCCTTGGATTGGTAACAGACACATCTATGCCTCAGAGCATGAGCAGAGTTGATAATGTCCTCTTACCCTAGGCACGTTGAACTTCAACCACCAAGATACCGGTTGACATTAAGACTTTGCAACACCTATCATTGTCTGTCACCTCTGGAGATAAACTCTCTTGTGACAGGTTTCTCTGTCACCAGCCACTGATGCCATTTTTTTCCATTGCTTTCACAGAATAGCTTTGGAGTCCCTGATGCTGCCTGGCTTGCTGAGTTTGATCAGATGCCCAAAGCTGAATTCACAGCCCTTGAAACCTCATGGCATTCTGGGATAGGAAATAATCAGAGGACCTGGACAGAGTAAGACTGTCAGAGAAACTGCAAATCAGCAAAAGAATGAAAGCCCCTTGACCCTGAGCACATCTGCCACGTATTTAATTCCACCTTCTTGCCAAGCCCTGAAAACCCAGGCTGGGGAGACTTGGGAGCAAAGCAGGTTACCAAGTCTAGGAGAGTGCAGAGGTGAAATGCCTGGCCGGTTGCTGACTGGCTTCAGTGAGGTCTGCTCCAGGGGTGGGGCATTGGTGACTGGGAAGGGGCCACCATGAGCCAGGAGGAGTGGTAAGGTGCGGTTGTGTCTGGGTGACCAGCGGTGAGTTGTGCTTTACTGATTTTATGTACTTGTCGCTTTGCCAGGTGGCTGCAGACCAGAGGAAGCAAATGAGGTTTTACCTGTTCTCTGGGGTTCTGATCGCCAAGACTACACTCAGGGGATCCTGACAGGGAGCAAGTCAGTGAGTTCCTGGGTGGATTCTCATGTCCACATTCTAGGGTCAAATTGAAAACAGGCCAGGTACAGGAAGGTTGGGTTCTGGGGAATGCCAGAAGGACCTTCATTCTAGAGCCCTACCCCCTTCTCCCACCTCATTTCCCACTCCTCTCCCATCCTCGAAACCCTGGTGGTATAGTGATTGAGAGCTACAGCTGCTAACCAAAAGGTCGGCAGTTCAAATCCACCAGGCACTCTTTGGAAACTCTATGGAGCAGTTCTACTCTGTCCTACAGAGTCGCTATGAGTCATTACCGGCTCGACGTCAATGGGCTTACTTTTGGCCTCCCACCTCGCTTACACACGTTGAGCGAAGACATGGGATCTACCTTCAGTGTCTTTTCAATGCTCTTTACTTTTCCTATCCTTTTCATCTAGTTTAAATGTCGCTGTCTCTCGGAAGCTTTCCTGGGTTTCCTACTCTGAATTAGTTTACCCCTTCCCAGATCTCCCTTAACTTCCCTCAGATTGTCTATTATGTGAGGTGCTAGGATAATCCATTTTCTAATCTATCATTCCTACCAGACCCAAATGTATCTGAGGGTGGAAATTCTATCATTGTATCCCCAGCCTGGCACATGGTAGTTATTCTACAAATGCTTAGTGAAGAGACAGCATTCTTTTATTAGATGCCTGTTTATGGTATAGACCTGGGCCATGGAAGACCTCTACTGTGTCAGGAGATAATTACATTTATTTAGGAAAGTGCCTTTGAGTATAGCGCTAGTGTGTATGTGTGTGATGGATGCCCTAGAAGGGGAAATCTACGAACGTTCAGGATTTCATACATGAGGTTTTTTTGTTTTGTTTTTAAGAAAAGTGGCCCCAATTAACTTTTTTTATTTTTTTGAAGGTGAAACCAGGGATGCAGGATAAGCAGCAACACAATTGTATATGTACTGTGCACAAGAAAGTTTGGCTTTCTTGGAGATACCAGTAGGAAGTCTGCCTAAAACACGTGCTCCATACTGGATGCATCTACACCAACTCCATCAAATCTCTCCTTGGGAAAAGTAAAGTCAAACAAAGAGCAGGGACAGTAATGTACCTAAATATTCCTACATTTCCTATACCTTCATTGATTAGGCTGAGACATGAGATCTGTTCTGGTCAATGGACTACAATTGAAAGTGACATGTGTTACTTCTGGCCCAAAGCATAGAGAAATAGGCATGAATTCTCCAAGCACCCCCTTCCCTGCTGTGGTGATCACGGAGGACTCATGTTTCGATGGCAGAGCAAGAGGCTCAAAGCAACCTGGATCACTGAGTCCTATGTGGAAGATAGCTGCCTTGAGAGTTGCCCAAACCCAAAGCAGATTGTGCATGAGTGCAAAATGTTTGGTATCATAACCCATTGAGCTATGGGGTGTCAAATAGCCTATCATGACTAGAGCAAGCAAGTCACTCTTAGGCACTTCCTTGTATACTTATGAAGTAGACCATTACTCAGTGTCACAGCACAGAGATGGTTGTGACGCCATCAGCTGATTGGCCCTTCTATTGCACTGCCAGTAATCAGTATGTGTCTTTCTTTGAGGGTCCAAGGAAACTGGCAGGTTGATGGGCTCAGGGTGAAATCAGTGAGCGTGTTGTGGAAAATTCAGAGGAGAAGCACTAACATCTGGGACTTTAAACATCTGTGCACTTTCCCTCAGGGGCAGATTACCTAATAAGCAAGGTAAACATGGGCTTACTTGTGCTTACTTGCTAATCTGTAATGAACAATTTCACATAGGTTTCATCACATCTTTGATATGTATCTGTGATGGTAAAAAATAAAACTGTGACAATGTTCACTACAGGTTAGTAAATAATCCTAAGTAAGCCTGTGCTTACCTTACTTACTGGGTCATCCATCCCTGTCAGGGACTGTAAATTTGAAAAGAGGTTTTGATTCTGATGGGTGGTGTTGTGGGGTTGGGAGACAGGCAGATGGCAGCCACACCTAGAAGCAGAATCTGTGATGTGATGAAAAAATGTGAAATTGTTCACTACAAATGATCTGGTAAGCACTGTGCTTATCTTGCCTAATCTGCCCTGCCTTCCTTACACAACTTCCTGAATTATAGCCTCACAAATCAGTCATCAGTTGATCAAGTCAAAGATGATGGAGGGTAACAGCAGGATCATACATTTAACACTGAGGGATGTCTTGTAACAGGCTTTTAAAGGCCTCTAGTCATCCTTTGACCTCCTACATGTGTTCATTCTTTAATACTTATTAAACACTTAATAATTGAAATATTTATTTGCTGCATGGATGTTTTCTTGGCCAGCCTCCTGAATGCATCCATCCTATATGGACATTGATCAGCAGCCACGGGCCACTATTTCCTGAATCAAGTGACAGGTCTTAAAGCAGAGCAAGTGCTCAATAAGCATTCTTTGAATGAATGAACAAAATCATTGAGCTCCTCCTTTAGGAAATCCACATCCCATCTTGCAAACATGAAATCCACTAACCTGAGCTAAGGATAGGAATTACCATTTAAGTAAACAGCTACCTGGTTGTCAGTATCAGGCTCCCTTAGGAATATTCTGGAATCTCTTTTTCTCAGAAATTAGTAATTATTATATAGACCTAGAAGGGAAAACTAGCTTGATTTGCAAACAATCTGAAAATACACAGTCCTCTCTCTCGTGCTCTCTGCAAGCTCCTGAGGCATTTCCTATTAAAAATCTCAGCCCTGCTTCTTGTCACCTTTGCCCTCTTTGCTGCTCTGACTTTAAATTCAGGAGACAGTTTCCCTGGGGAACACAGATACTAGTGCCATGTGATCTGGCCTAAAGTGTAGTATGACAGAGCAAAACAAAAGGAGATACTAACCTTGCCTCCCTCCCACCCGTGTGCACACCTTCCCTCCCCGCTGGACGCCTGAGCCTTACGGTGAGCAACGCTTGGCAATCTCAGTAAGACCCAAGAGTTTATGTGATCCAATCATTATTGGCAGGACTGATTCTTAACTGAAAAGGGAGCACAGAGGTAGCAAAATCTCTGGAATTTGAAAGGATCTGGTAAAAAAAAAAAAATGCATTTTTAAATAGCTTTTATTGTTTTTATCTCTTCTTCCTACAGAATTAATACTTGTTCACTGTAGAAAATGTCAAAAGAAAGAAAAATCATTATCAATCTCATCAAATGGACACTGTTCTTAATGTTTTGAGACATTATGCAAGTATAGTTATTTATGTATATTTAAATGTATTTAATATTATCTGAACAATGGGAATCAGAATTTCTTTCCTGGAGACAACGGCATTTGTTTAAGAATAAGTCTTGATAGATTGCTCAAAGCTGGATAGCATGACACTGAAATCATGGCTGACAAAGGATGGCTAACCTGCTGATGCCCAGGGTTAGAGCTGGAATTGTGAAAAATGGCAGAAGGACATTTTGAGACATTTTAGGAAAACCTAACATTCAATTCGGATTTTTCTTTTATGTGGACCTGAAATGTCACCCTTCACAGTACTTCCCCAAATCTCCAGTGCCGTCAGTGAGGCTTTCTAGAAGATATCAAGGAAAGGAGTTCTGTCCCACTTACGTGGTGATGCACCGAGATAGCAACCAGGGACGGCACGGGAAGGACAACATTACTGACTCACTGACCTACTTCGGTAACTGCAGGAGCTCAGAGCCAGAATCATCGAAGAAAACAGAAAGCTGCCACCAGCTCCTATTCCCTGAATGCTGAACCTCAGGAAGCCAATCCATGGAGAGAATAGAAAAAAAAGGAAAGAATGTGGGATGGAATTGGAACAAATTTAATTTGAATTTCAGAGTGCCAGGTGTTTTGACCTTCATCAAGGTCATATGCATATAGTTTTATAAAAGTGGTGTCATTCTATTTCTGTTATTTCACACTACGAATTTTCACATAATACATATTTCAAAGCCATTCATGACAATATATGCCCATAAGCATTATTATTTTAGTGGTTGCCATGACACAGATGGGGTAGTTGGTTGTAATAGATGTTACTGTTGTTGTTGTTGTCATCAAGTCGATCTGATTCATGGAGACTCCATGTATGCAGAGTAGAACTGCTCCACAGGGTTTTCAGGGCTGTGACCTTTTGGGAGCAGATCACCAGAACTATCTTCCAAGGCGCCTCTGGGTGGGTTTGAACTGCCACTAGTAGCCGAGAGCTTAACAGTTTGCACCACCCAGGGACTCCATAGATGTCACTAGTATTCATCAATACCTGGTTCTCTCTCCTTCTGAGCATGTGGAAGACTCTGCTTGTCATCCCCTTGCAGTTGGGCAGAGCCATGTGACTAATTCTGAGAATAAGTGACAAGGGCATTTTGACTGAATCACAGAAAAGACCATGGAAGTGGTCTTACGTTGAGATGATCGTGTCAAAAAATGAAAGTGGTTTAGATTGCTAAATCATCACATGGAGGACAGCTGCCCTGCAATGCTATCCAGGCTTTGTGTGAGAAAGAGATACATTGTTGGTAAAACCACTAAAATTTTGGGGATTGTTACTGCAGCATTATTAAACCTACCCTCAGTAATACCTGGTCACTAAATCTATTTCCTCCTTTTCCTGGCTGCTCAGCTACATTACCTTTCCCAGCCTTCCTTGAGTTTTAGCCAACGGATTAGAAGTTATGTGTGTTACTTTGAGATGGATAAGAAGCAGATACCTTCTCTCCCACTTTTTCTCTTTGTGCTGATGGCTTTGAAGCCTAAGAGATGAAGGAACCACACGTTTAAAAGGACTATGGATCCTAGAAAGACTGCTTAGAGGAGTGCTGCCCACCACTCAGGAAGACTTGCTTTGGGCTTTATGTGAGTGAGAATACGATTCCATGTTGGTGAGCCATTACACATTTTTTGGCTTTGTTTCCAACAGCAGCTGGCATTACCTTAAGGTTTAAAGAAATTTGCAATTTGAAGTAGAGGGCTTGCATAACCCAGACCTAAAATAAATGTCATCTAGATTGTTAATGGAATTTCAGGTGGCAAGGAAGCTAGCAGTCTAGAAGGCTGAGTACCCATTACATGCTGGTAAGGCATTTTTTTTAGTAAGTTGTTGCCTGCAATAATTTGTAAGGTTGACCATGTCTGTACCAAGGCTGTTCACTCAGAGAAATTGTTGGAAAGCATCAGTATGAGTGTAATGGCTACTGTTGTCTGATTTTAGCCAGATTTTTTAAGAAAAAGGTACATTAAGGCAGGAATTGGCTAGTTTTCAAAGAGAGATGAAAGAAACTGGAGAGAGTTCAGAAAACAGTCATATGGGATTTAAAGTGAAAGAGAATTAAGCTCTCATGTGGACACTTGTTCCGTTTATTACAACAGCTCTCCTTACTTAATATGGCTGCATAGTATTTCATTGCAGGAATTTAGCACACCTGGTTTAAACAAATTCTTAATGAAAAATTGGGATGTCTCCAACTGTTTTGTCCACTGTTGCTTTAATTTGTTTTCTTTTATGAATTGGTGAGGTTGAACAATTTCATAAGTTCACTGCCATTTGTATTTTGTCATTTGTGAACTGCACTTTTCTGTTGAGATATTTGTCTTACTTATAGGTTGTGTGTTGATAGGGGCTTGATTTATATTAAGGATATATCCAGTTTTCCTGGGACAGTCCCCCTTTATGCCTGTTTTACAGGCTTGAGTATTAAGAGTACCCCTTTCACTCTCAAAAGTGTGTTGGACAATAAACTATATGGTCGTCCTAGGTATGACCCCTCAGTCTGACGTACATGTTGCTATTTTCCCCCAGATTGTCATTTAAGTTTGATTAAATTTTTATGTTGTAAAATTTGTCCCTTTTTTTGTTTAAGATTTCCAGTTTCCGTATGATGTGTTGAAATTTTTTCCCTATTCCAAGATTATGGAAATAACCATCTAAACGTCCTTGTATTAGTTTTGTGATTTCATTATTTGCATGACAGTACAACATTGCTTCCTCACTTCTTCCGGCCTTTACTTGAGCTTCACATTTTCAACTTAAATTACATCCTACCCCACCTGCTGTGGAAACAGTAACCCGATTCTTTATTTTTCTCCATCTAACCACATTAAATATATTAGCTGTAGGTGTTTATAGATGCACTCGATCAGATTGAGGAATTTCCCTCCTATTTCTAATTTGCTTTAATTTTTTTTTTAAGTCATGAATGAGCATTGAATTTATCAGATTTTTTTTCTCATTTATTGAGAAAATTCAATACTTATTCCCTTTTATTAATATGGTGATCAATTTTCAAATACTAAACCACTTTTGCATTCCTGGGGTAAATTCTACTTGTTGATGACTTTTTAATATATTGCTGGATTCAACCTGATAATATTTTGTGCAGGACTTCCATACATATGGTCACGAAAAAAATTTTTTCTTATAATTTTTAAATTTGTGTAATATCTGTGTCTACATTTTAGTATTACAGTAATGCTGGTATCATGAAGTGTGTCAGAAATTGTGTAGAATTGGTAGTATGTATTACCTAAATGTTTGATAGAACTCACCAGTGAGTGAAGCTATCTGAGCTTAGAGTTTTCTTCTGGGGAAGGTTTTTGATATAAGATTCAAATTCTAAGTAAAGGGCTATTCAAGTTTTATATTTCTTCTCATATCATTTTTTGGTGCAATTTCTGTCTTTCAAGAGATGTGTTCAATTCATCTAAATTGTCTAATTTGTTGGCATAAATCTGTTAAAAAAAAAAAAAAAATTGCTTTCGAGTCGTGACTCATACCACCCCTACAGGACAGAGTAGAACTGCACCATAGGGTTTCCAAGGCTGCGATCTTTACGGAAGCAGACTGCCACATCTTTCTCTCTTGGAGCGGCTGACAAGTTCAAACTGCCAACAAAGGTTAGCAGCCAAGAGCTTGACTACTGCGGCACCAGGGCTCCCTAAACTTGTTCATAACATTCCTTTATTATTATTTTAACGTCTGCAGGATGCTTTCCTCATTTCTGATATTGGTAATTTGTGTTTTCTCCTTTTTCTTTTCTTGATCAGTTTAGTGATGTTCATCAACTTTATTAGTATTTCAACAAACTAGCTTCTGGAGTCATGGATGTTTCTTTATTCCTTCTATTTCATTATCTTCTGCTCTTTATTATCTTCTTCCTTACACTCAGAGATTAATTTTTTCTTGTTTTTCTAGATTCTTAAGATGGAATCTTGATCAATGACTTAAAATTTTTCTTCTTTTTCAATATAACAATTTTTAGCTCTAAGTTTTAGACTGTTGTTGTTGTTAAGTGCCATTGAGTCAGTTCTGACTCATAATAACCCCATGTACAACTGAACAAAAGACTGCCCAGTCCTGTGCCATCCTCACAATCTCTGCTGTGTTCGAGCCCATGGTTGCAGCCACTGTGTCAATCTATCTCATTGAGGGTCTTCTTCATTTTTGCTAACCCTCTACCTTACCAAACATAATGTCCTTCTCCAGAGACTGGTCCCTCCTGATAACATGTCCAAAGAATGTGAGATGAAATCTTGCCATCCTAGCTTCCAAGGAGCACTCTGGCTGTACTTCTTCCAAGACAGACTTGTTCGTTCTTCTGGCAGTCCATGATATATTCAATATTCTTCACCAACATCATAATTCGAAGGCATCAATTATTCTTCAGTCTTCCTTATTCATTGTCCAGCTTTCATGTGCATATAAAGTGATTAAAAATATCATGGCTTGAGTCAGACACACCTTAGTCTTTGAAGTGACATCTTTGCTTTTCAACACTTTAAAGAGGTCTTTTGCAGCTGATTTGCCCAATACAATACATCATTTTATTTTTTTGGCTGCAGCTTCCATGGACATTGATTATGGATCCAAATAAAATGAAATCCTTGACAATGTCAACATTTTCTCCACTTATCATGATGTTGCTTATTGGTCCCAGTTGTGAGGATTTTCATTTTCTTTATGTTGAGGTGTAATCTATACTGAAGGCTGTAGTGTTTGATCTTCGTCAGTAAGTGCTTAAGCCCCCCTTGCTTTCAGCAAGCCAGGTTGTGTCACCTGCATGTCACAGGTTGTCAATGAGTCTTCCACTAATCCTGATGCTGCACTCTTCTTCATATAGTTCAGGTTCCCGGATTATTTGCTCAGCATAAGTATGGTGAAAGGATACAACCTTGATGCACACCTTTCCTGGTTTTAAACCCCTTGCTCTGTTCCAACATTAACTAACTATGATGTGTTTCATCACCATTCTATTCAGAATATTTTCCAACATCTCTTTTGATTTCCTCCTTGACTAGGAATTATTTAGAAATGTGTTATTTAATTTCCAAATATTCCGATAATCTCTAAATATCTTTTTGTTATTTATTCTAATTTAATTCCACGCTGCTTTGTGTGATTTAAATCTTTCTCACATTTATTAAAACCTATTTTATGTTCCAGAATATGATCTACCTTAGTGAATGTCCATCTAATTTGGAGGGAATACATATTGTACTGTTGTTGAGTGTTGTTGTTGTTGTTACATGTGGAGTAAATTTCAGTGACCCCACGTGACAGAGTAGAACTGACCCATAGTGTTTTCTAAACTGCAGTCTTCACAGGAGCAGATCACCAAGGCTTTCTCCCACAGAGCCACTGGGTAAGTTCAAACTGCCAACCTTTCAATTAGCAGTGGAGTGTTTAACCATTGTGCCCCCAGGGTTCCTTTTTTGTTCGGTGTAACTCATTGCCATCAAGTTGATTTTGACTCATAGTGACCGCACGTGACAGAGTAGAACTGCCCTCATAGGGTTTCCAAGGCTGTAATCTTTACAGAAGCTGACTGCCACATCCTTCTCCCGTGCTGCAGCTGGGTGAGTTTAAACCACCGACCTTTTGGTTGGTCAAGTTATTTAATAACATCGCTTACGTCTTTTTAAGACTTACTGATTTTCTGTCTATTTCTTCTATCAACAACTGAGTGAAAACACTGAAATCTTCAAATATCTGTAAATTAGTCTATTTCTCCATATTTACATCAGTTTTTGCTTCATGTATTTGGAGGCTATGCTTTAGGTGCATATACATTTAAGATTGTTATGTCTTCTTGATGAGTTGATTCTTTTATTATAATGAAATATCCCTCTTTATCTCTGATGACATTCTTTGTCATGACGTCTACTTTGTCTGACATTAATATAGCCACTCCAGCTTTCTTAGGATTAGTGTTTCATGATGTCATCTTTTATCCCTTTACTTTTATGTTATTCCTGGCTTTATATTTGAAGTTCATTTCTTAGACAGCATGTAGTTGAAATGACAATCATTGCCTTTTTTTGGAGTGTGTATTCCATTTGAATTTATTGTAAATATCAATAAGCTTCCTGTTTTTATTTGGCTAATCTGTTCTTTTTTTTTTTTTTTTTTTACTTACTTACCTTCTTTTGGATCAATTGATTATTTTTAAGATTCATTTTCTCTCCACCATCAACATACTAGCTATATATCTTTTTTTTTTTTTTTTTTTTTAGTGTGTGCTCTAGGCTTTATAACATGCATCTTTAACTTATCATAGTCTACCTTCAAATAATATTATACTTCAGATATATTTCCATTTCCCTCTCCCATTCTTTGTACTATTGTTTTCATATCACTTACCTCTCATCATTCTGTTCAGTATTTTGTTAAGGACTTTTGCACATGTGCTCATGAAAAAGTTTTTCACGTTATAAAAATGTATGCTATAAAACCTGCAATACATTGATGTTATTTTTTATCTACAAAGTCAATTATCTTTTGAAAAAACAAGAAAAATCTATAACAACAAAGAGAACATCGAAGAACAAGTCACCAAATCAGTACCATTTACAATAGCCCCAAGAAGATAAAATAGTTAGGAATAAATCTAACCAGAGACATAAAAGACCTATACAAAGAAAACTATAACACAGTACTGCAAGAAACCAAAAGAGACCTACATAAGTGGAAAAACATACCTTGTTCATGGATGGGAAGACTCAACATTGTAAAAATGTCCATTCTACCCAAAGCTATCTACAGATGCAATGCAATCCCAATCTAAATTTCAATGGCATTTTTTAATGAGATAGAGAAACAAATCACCAACTTCATATGGAAAGGGAAGAGGCCCCAGATAAGTAAAGCATTACTGAAAAAGAAGAACAGAGTGGGAGGCCTCACACTACCTGATTTTAGAACCTATTATACCCCCCACAGTAGTCAAAACAGCCTGGTACTGGTACAACAACAGATATATAGACCAAGGGAACATAATTGAGAACCCAAACATAATTTCACCTACCTATGAGCAGCTGGGAAACCCTGGTGGTATAGTGGTTAAGAGCTATGGCTGCTAACCGAAAGGTCGGCAGTTCAAATCCACCAGGGGCTCCTTGGAAACACTATGGGGCAGTTCTACTCTGTCCTATAGGGTCGCTATGAGTTGGAATTGATTTGACGGCAATGAGTTATGGGTTAATGAGCAGCTGGTATTTAACAAAGGCCCAAAATCCGTAAAATGGGGAAAAGACAGTCTCTTTAACAAATGGTGCTGGCATAACTGGATATCCATCTGCAAAAAAATGAAACAAGGCCCATACCTCACACCACGCACAAAAACTAACTCAAAATGTATCAAAGACCTAAATATATAATCTAAAATGGTGAAGATAGTGGAAGAAAAAATAGGGACATGGCATAAAGAAGTATAAAAAGAAGTATACAAAACATTAATAACAATGCACCAACACGAGAAGAGAAACTAGATAACTCGGAGCTCCTAAATATCAAACATTTATGCTCATCCAAAGACTTCACCAAAAGAGTAAAAAGGTTACCTACAGACTGGGAAAAAAAAATTGGGCTACAACAAATCCAATCAGTGTCTAATCTCTAAAATCTACAAGGTACTGCAAAACATCAACAATCAAAAGACAAATAACGTAATTAAAAAAATGAGCAAAGGATATGAACAGACACTTCACAAACAAGACATTCAGGCGGCTAACCGATACATGAGGAAGTGCTCAGGATCATTAGCCATTACAGAAAGGCAACTCAAAAGTACGATAAGATACCATCTCACCCCGATGAGACTAGCATTAACCCAAAAAACACAAAACAGTAAATGTTGGAGAGGTTGTGGAGAGACTGGAACACTTACACACTGCTGGTGGGAATGTACAAGGGTACAACCACTTTGGAAATTGATTTGGCACTTCCTTAGAAAGCTAGAAATAGAACTACCATATGATCCAGCAATCCCACCCCTTGAAATATATCCTAGAGAAATAAGAGCCTTCACACAAATAGATACATGCACACCCATGTTCATTGCAGCACTGTTTACAATAGTAAAAAGATGGAAACAACCAAGGTGCCCATCAATAGATGAATGGATAAACAAATTATGGTATAGTCACACAATGGAATACTAAGCAATGATGAAGAACAACGATGAACCTGTGAAACATCTCATAACAAGGAGGAATCTGGAAGGCATTATGCTGAGTGAAATTAGTCAGTAGCAAAAGCACAAATATTATATGAGACCACTATTATAAGAACTCAAGAAAGGTTTAAACACTGAAGAAAACATTCTTTGATGGTTACTAGGGTGGGGAGGGAGGGAGCAAGAGGAGTATTCACTAATTAGTAGACAAGAATTATTTTAGGTGAAGGGAAGGACAACATACAATATAGGGGAAATCAGCAGAAATGGACTAATCCAAAAGCCAGGAAGTTTCTTAAACACAACCAAACACTTCAAGGGACAGAGTAGCAGGGATGAGGGTATGGGGATCATGGTTTCAGGGGACATCTAGGTCAACTGGCATAACAGAGTGTATTAAGAAAACGTTCTGTATCCCACTTTGGTGAGTGACATCTGGGGTCTTAAAAGCTAGCAAGCGGCCATCTAAGATGCATCAATTGGTCTCAACCCACCTGGAGCAAAGGAGAATGAACAACACCAAAGACACGAGGAAAATATGATCCCAAGAAAAAGAAACGGCCACATAAACCAGAGACTCCATCAGCCTGAGATAGGAAGAACTAGATGGTGCCCAGCTACCACCAATGACTGCCCCAACAGGGAACACAACAGAGAATCCCTGATGGAGCAGGAAAAAAGTGGGATGCAGACCTCAAATTCTAGTAAAAAGGCCAGACTTAATGCTCTGACTAAGACTGCAGGGACCCCAGAAATCATTGTCCCTGGACTCTCTGTTAACCAAAAACTAAAACCATTCTCAAAGGCAACTCTTCTGACAAAGATAAGACTGGACTATAAGACATAATGCATGTGAAAGCTGGACAAAGAATAAGGAAGACCAAAGGAGAACTGACGCCTTTGAATTGTGGCGTTGGCAAAGAATATTGAATATACCATGGACTGCCAAAAGAACAAACAAATCTGTCTTAGAAGAGGTACAACCAGAATGCT